>NC_137860.1:25747500-25945000 GCF_948465745.1 Chenopodium album | reverse complement strand
AATTTTAAAACTTATAATGCAAGAAAACAATTAAGATATCACCAAAAAAATATTTATATACAAAATGTATATGAAAATTCGTGCATCGCACGCCACATAAGAAAAAGTAATATTTCGACCAATGAAAAATTAGATTTATATATTAATTTAGAAATTACAAAAAAAAAAATAAAAAAAAAATGAAATATTTAAAACCGTGCATCGCACGGGCTTACATCTAGTTAAGAATAAATAGAGAGGGTCATATAGTTCTTGTGTTTTTGTTTACTTGTTCCATTTTTTTTATCACGATATTCTATACACATATTTATTCAAAAAATAAAGTTTTATGTGAGATCCAACTTACTATGAGTCTAGCTTATAATAACATTATATACTACGTACATGTTCACCATATATATCCGACACCCTTTATTGATTTTGGCACATTCTTATGTGAGAAGAGCGTATTTTTGCTCTCACATAGGGGTATGTCAAAATTAATTAAGAGTGTGTCAAAATTATCTCCCCACAAATTACCTTTAATTTTTCTGTCGTCCTTTTTTTCCTTCTTGTTTACAGAGCCAAAAGGCGGGTGATAAGAATCAAGTTTCCCCTCCTTAAACCCGGATGAAAATTCTAAGTAATCAGGCTATCCATGACTCACACGTTCTCTCCTCTTTTGTAACATAATTTCACCATCTTTTGTGATTACTCATGTGGAATTTTTATTTTATTTATTTTATTTTATTTTGGAGGAAACTCAAGTGGATTTTTGTTAAACTTGTTCCAATTTGTATTTTTAAATTATCAATTTTTTTTTTTAAAAATAATTTTCTCTTATTGCTAATTATACAGGTATATTTTTATTTACTGGTAAATAAAGATGTAAATGGTTGAAGTTATACATCAGTATTGTCAAGCGTAAAAGTCAAACAGTAACATGTAATAACATAGAACAGGTAAAGTATTATATAAACTATTGTTGGATACATCATAATGTGTATTTTTGTAATATCAACTTTTTATATACGAGTAATATTTCTTAATAAGGGTAGAAAATTAACTATATTCACTATATAAGTTATGTATTGACAAGTGTATCATTCAAAAGAAAAATTCATCTTATTGATGAACAAAATATATATGTTTCTCAAATATCAAAGTGGTAAATAAATTCAAAATTTTTTATTGCTACTAAAAGTAGCGGTTTTACCACCAGTTCAAGTAGTAGTAATTTAGCCTGTAATATTACAATTTTAACCCTTTGATAAATATACTTTGTTTTTCAAAATAACAATATTGGGGCGACCTCCATTCAAAATGACAGCATTTATGTAGAATCAAAAGGAGTACGTACATACTAGCTGTCAAAAAAAAAAAAAAAAAGGAGTACATACTACTCTATACATTGCATATATATTGTACTTGGTCAAAGGTTACTTGAGGGGTTACTCGATCATGAGTAAGTCGAGTAACTCGAGTAACCCCAATCACACGGTGTACGTAGCCAACCACATAGAAAAATTCCCCTTAATGTTATGGGACAGAATTAATAAGAGTATTTCAAGCATTTTAACCAAAAAGGTTTATCAAATAAAGAAAGGAAATTTTTGATTTTAATGATCTCAATTTTAAACCATTTGCATTTAATAATGGTGATTCCAGCATTAAATTATTTTTTAACCATTCAAATTTAAGGGGCATTTGCTTTTGTTGTGCCAAGTTATCAAACCTAATTGCCTTGCTTATATTTTATTTATTTATTTATTTATCTTTTAAACTATACACCACCTCCCATCGTCGACTATTTTCCCTACTAAAAAAAAAAACTAATGTTTCAGGGCCTGTTCTCTCCAGCTTAATTTCTATTCAGTTCAGTTCAGTCCAGTTCAACTCAGCTCAGCTCAATTCAGTTCAAATCAGTTCAGTTCAGCCCAACTCAGTTCAATTTACTACCTCCGTTTCATATTTTTTGCAACTTTTGCCAAAAATGGATGCTACACATTATTTGCAACTAATATTTTCTTTCCTTTTTAGGTTGTCATTTCTCTCTTTCTCTCTCCTCATCACATGCATTCTTAATTTTCTCTCTCTATCTTACACTCACAAACAAATTTTGCCTAAGAGTCCGTGCACTCTTCAAAGTTGCAAAAAATGTGAAACGGAGGTAGTAGTTCAGTTCAGCTCAGTACCGAATTTTTTTCTCTCATAAACAGTTCAGTTCAGTTAAGTTCAGTCTAATAAATGACAACATGCCGGTCAATAGTAAAAAAGGTTAAGAAATAAACAGGCATCAGTGGGACCAAAGAAATAAACCGAATACTCCTAATTGTACAGATTGTTAAAAAATAATTGAAGTTTAGTACTGGTATCATTAATGAATGACATAAAGATCAGAATTTTAGCTTGTCAAAAAAAATAAAAAAATAAAAAAGATCAGAATATTAACACTACTTTTTGTGCAACTAATTTAAAACTAAGTACATACTCCCTTTGCCCAATTATTTATTGCTCGTTTTTTTATTAAGGAAAATAGGAAATTAAGGATAGTAAAAGATAGTAAGATGCTATGTAGTATTCCGTACTTTTAAAAGCATTGGAATTCTATATGTGAAAGGCAAAATAAAAATAAGGAAAATTTGTCAGAAAAAACCATTTATAACAACTATTTTGTCGGAAAAAACCTTATAAAATTTTTTTGGCAAGGAGAAACCAAATTGTAAAATTTTTTTGTTGAAAACAACCTGAGATCTCTAATCACTCAATTAACTACTAATTTCCCCTTAATTCTTCTAATTACTCATAAATCTCATTAACCATTTAATAATTAAGTTGATTTATAAAATAAAAAAATAAAAACCACCCTCACCTTCACCACCACCATCCACCCTCTCCTTCTCCCCCTCCCATGGCAGCAGCTAAGCAGCCTCCTCCCCCATCTCCAGTCGTCGCCTGGATCCCCTCACCCCCGCTAACCAACCTCTACCACCGAACTGACCCCCTCCCATTTCCCTTTTTCGATAAACCACCCACCAACCTTCTGCCATAACCACAACCCAGAAAACCACCCCAAAACCCCAACCAAAACGCTTCATACGCAACCACCCCTCCTCGATCTTCAACAATCCCTCCTTAAATGCCGCAATCTCTCTCCTCCCATCTAATTTCAACTTTGAAATCCACAAATCCGTTCACAAATACGCAGAAGATCTAGTGTACGTTGGTGGTTTCTTTTGGTAGAATTTTTGGGTTAGGGTTTAGGAGGGTGGTCAGTGAGGGTAAATGGGAAAGTGAAGGGGTCAATTCGGCGGTAGAGGTTGATCGGCGGGGGTAAAGGGGAGGGGGGGAGGGGGCTGCTGCCATGGTGGTGAGGGTGGGGTTTTTTCTTTTTTTTCTTTTTTTTTTTTTAAATTTATAAATTAACTTATTTATTAAATATTTAGTGAGAGTTATGGGTAATTAGAAGAATTAAGGGGAAATTAGTGGTTAATGGAGTGATTAGGGATCCTAGGTTGTTTTCAACAAAAATATTTTACAATTTGGTTTTTTCTTGCCAAAAATTTTTTAAAAGGTTTTTTCCGACAAAATAGTTGTTATAAATGGTTTTTTCTGACAAATTTTCCTAAAAATAATACTCCATCCTGTCATATACGAAGTAGAATCTTTTTGGACGGTTAAACATTAAAGGAGTCTTCTAAATTTCTATCTATATAACAAAAAATCTAGATTTTTTTTTAGCAAAAAAAAAAAAAAATCATAATGAGCTCTACTTTAATTCGTCTGGATGAGCATATTATTAATATTTACTTTTTATATTTTTTGCTAGTGTGAGATAGTTACAATTAAAGATTTGCCTTAATGTACATAAATGAGAATAACGTTATGAAATTAAGAGTGTAATATTTAATAAAGATTTTTTTTTATATATAAACTTTTAATAAAGATTTAGGGTGTGTGTTATTAACCTGATTTCATTAATCTAAACTTATTAGTAAAACTTATTTTAGTTATAATTTAAACATAGATTACTCTTATCAAAACTTATTTATCTTAGAGCTCGCCCCAGTTTCTCAATTGAGAAACAATCATGTTTCTTAAAATGGCAAATACTGTAAATAATGTCAAACTTTTCAATATTTTATTATTTTTCTTGCTGACTCATCCTCTTCCTTCTCCTTTCATTTTCATCATCATTTCTTCAATCTTTTGAATCATCATCAATGGCAGAAGAATTCCATCACCATAACCAACACCATCCCCAACACCACCAATACTATAACAAACCCCGACCTTAACACCACCACATCCGGCGGTTTCGCCGTCGAATTTAACGAAAAACCCTAAGAATAATATATAAATTAAGGGCATGGTTAACCCCAAGTGGTAGGTTATTGTCATTGTCTAAGAATGTTCCCTCCATTGTTGAAGAATTATGCGATTTTTATTGTTGAAAACTGCTCATCAAAGTCCATTGTCGAGGAGAGAGAAATTGAGAGCATGGGTATTTTGAGGAGAGAGAAGTTGAGAGCACTGGGTATTTTTTTATCAAAAAACCAAAATGCCCTTTTGAGAAACATACAATGTTTTTCATGTTGAGAAACTTGTATTTCTTTATTTAAACTAAACTTATTAGACATGAAATAAGTGAAAATAAAGTGAACAAAACTTATCTTTAGTTAGTTTTATATATGAAAAAGGCTAAAAAAAAAAAATATTTAATAACATGAAATTTAGAGAAATATTGGGATTATTTAATGGAAAATGTACTATAATATTATTTAAAAATAAACTTAAGTTTTGGACATTAAGAATCCGGCCTTAAATAATGAGACGGAGGGAGTACTCCGTAGTATATAAGATTGATGCCCATAAGAAGGAAAATAAATGAGTTACCACTTGTGTCCCGTGCTTCTGTAAGGTGCCTCCTATGATGCCGGTAGTGATGAATGCCTTGTGATTTGGTAGCGGTGACGACAGTGGGCGCGGTGGTACCAAGAAACACAATCAAACTTAGAATACAAGTAGTGAGTTTCAGCATTTTATAAGAAAGTGCTGATGAATTTGTAAAATCAATTTGTTATGGAGTTTAGTAATAGCTATAGAGTTTGAGAATGGGCTTAACATCCATAATAAACTGGTGGAAGCTACACGCTGCAAGCCTGCAAGTGAAGTGAAGTCATGCCTTGAGTCAATGAGTAAATTTCCAAGGACTAGTGTGGCCCAAGATACACCCTGTGAATTTTTGTTTTAGGCTGTTGTAGGTCACACCAATTTGCAAGCAACTTGACCAATTTGAACCATAATAATTTTCGTTTTTGGTACGACTAAATTTGGCTGAATAATTGTACTACTCGTCCTTTACAAAACTATAATACCTCTATTTTATTTTAGGTGCTTTGAAAAATTAGTTTTAATAATCTCAGCTTTGGTCGGTTTTGTTTAAAATAAATAATTTAAACTTTTGATCAATTTCAAATAACCTGAATTTTGAAGGTATTCGTTTTTATTAATGGGAAATTCTGAATGGTGACCTTCAAGATTCGAAAATTTTGATAATTAGTTTTAGGATTGAACCTCACTTGGGCTATGTTAACAAGCTGCAGGAGCCATTGCTGTGTAAGTAATAGCCGGGCTCATCTCAATTGAACTATTATCGGATTCTATTATTGAGTTTCTTTCGTTCAGCTCCATTTGTAAGCACTCTTTCAATTCGGTAACAATGTGACTCATTGTTGGTCTTTCAAATAACTTTTCTCATTCAGCTGTTGTGTAATACAGTATGATACCTAAACAAAATGAGCCTACATGTCATATAAGTTGTGTAATATGTATAAATAGGATTTATTAACACATAATTGTGTCTAGTTTGTTAAATTTTGCAGGCTTAAATTTTGAATGGATCACATAATTGTGTCTAGTTTGTTAAGATGGTTGGTTTACTATTAGATGCTTCTAAAACCTTCAGGCATATGCTTTCAATGACAGAGATGTACTATATGTGTGAATATAACATTTCATTAAGAGGGTAACATTCGAATATTTAGAAACCTCTTAATAACTGTGACATCTTTAAGGTCTGTGATGCATATTGGGAATGCAGAGGATTGTATTATGGATCAATGCAAATTGACAGGTAAAATGGAAAGCTTCCACTGTCGTGACTTTGCCACTCGTTTAGTAATCTATTAAGCCTGCACAACCACCAAAGAAAAAAGAAACCAGCATATGTATTTTTGTAATCTGATTCCACATCACAAAAACTATAGGTAATGAAAATAGTACTAATTGTGTTTCACACAAAGCAATGAAAGTTATGCAACAAGGCCGAAATAGGAAGACATATGTCTGGAATGCAATTAAGCCAATAACAAATTATGTGACTCTTATTGTTATCTTACTTCTGGAGCCATTTCTGTGTTCGCGGTCACTAGGCACATTTCTGTCGAATCATTAGGAACTGTTGTATCATGTTCAGTGTTCAGCACCATAGCTAGGCATTCTTTCAATTCAGTGACAATCTGACTCATTGTTGGCCTTTCCATAGCAGTTCGCTTCACACACGCCATAGCTATATCTATTACCCTCCAAACAGAATTCGTGTTCTGAACATCCTGCAACCTTCCATCCAAGATTTCCCTCATATCCCCCGTTTCAAGAAAGGGAATCACCCATTGAACCAACTTTATAACTTTTTCTTCAATATTCACCATTGCCTCTTTACCTGTGATTAACTCCAATAGAACCACCCCAAAACTGTATACATCACTTTTCTCTTTCAAATGCTCTGTTTCATGATACCTAAACAAAAACAATTGTTAATATACTATTTATACATCACTCTCAATAATTCCTAGCATGCTTTGGTTTCAAAATTCATTAAATTTTTCATATGCACTAGATTAGAATCAGAACACATGTTCTTAATGGTATTAGCTGCTTAATATGTAAATCAATAAACAAGTATGAGTTATACATAAATGAACTGCTAATGCCACAAATGGTTGAGTTACATGTAATAGCAATGCAAAGATTATACATGTATAACTACAACTACTAATGGCAATGGCATTGCACTTTGCACAAAAAAATGGCAATAGACAAAAAAATGTGATACATCAGTTTGATCCTACTGTCAAAATTCTAGGAAAGTTTTATCTTGTCTAGCATTATTTTATCCAAAAATGTTGCATAATGAAGGGCTAGGCTTTAGGGTGTGCTTACTGAGGATCGAGATAACCTGGTGTACCGATCACCCTTGTTGATACATGGGTTCTAGTTTCATCTGGGAAAATTTTGGACATACCAAAATCTGCAATCTTTGCCTGGAGAATTTCATCCAATAAGATATTTTCGGTTTTCAAATCTCTGTGGACTACAGGGGGCCTGCAACCGTTGTGCAAGTATTCCAGTCCTACAATTAAGATTATGTGCAAACAATGTCATGGTTAAACATAGCTTGATATAACCTCTAATTTCCAAACAAAAATTTAAATATACATACACTACTTGCTGACCTTGTGCAGAATCTAATGCTATCTGGAGCCTCAATTTCCAGCTTAGTGGCTTCGAAGCTGGTAGAAAGAAGTAATGAAGAGCACCATGAATTTCTTTTAACACAAATGTTATAACATGAATGTTACAAATTTAGCAAGGTATAAAGCATATACTCGTAAACTAGAGCTAAGTTTGTTTCTTCTTCACAGTATCCAATTAGAGAAACCAAGTTTTTATGACGAATATCCATTAAAAGTTCAACCTGTTGTTAAATTGAATGCGGATCAATAAGGAAAAAAAAATGAAACAAGCAGCCATGACCATAGATATTAAATTTCCAACTTGTTCGGATCAAACCTCTGTTGTGAATTGTTCAGAAGCGAGGATTGATTGAGACAACATTTTAACAGCCACATCCGTGCCATCATTTAGGCAACCGTAGTAAACTACTCCAAACCCACCCCTTCCTAGTTCTCTTTGGAAGCCATTGGTCATGCTTGTTAACTCGGAATTAGTAAACCGTGTGACTTCTCCCTTCCTTTTGCCGTGGTATGGACTTGGTCTTTCATACAGTCTGTGAATAAAGGTTCACTCATTAACTAAAGAATCCGAAGAGTATCATGATTTAAATCACATCATCATTTAGTAATGTACTTAACATATGCGGAATTGTACCTAGCAATACGTTTCTTGTATATAAAACAAATGATGAATCCTGCAACAAGTAGAACCAATAGAGCAGAAATTGATGCTACATGAACTACGTGTGCTTTACTTATCTTCTTCTTCAAAGTACAGGATTTCGTCGAACATAGGCCTGGAAAGTTTTCCATACTTAACTCGGCCAAAACAACATAAACAAGTCAGAGACATATGCTTATGGGAAGGGGAATTGTCAAAGAGAGAAAGCTATAAGCTCGTGAATATCTTTTGATAATAATACCTTAAAGACAGAGTTCCTGCTGCAGATTTTTCTAGCAGTAGCTCAGGAACTGAACCAGTGAAGTTATTTTTTGAAATGTTTCTGCAAACAGTGATCGTCTTAATACTTCCACATACTTTGAACATATAATACCCCTGTCTGAATTTAGCTGTCACTTTGCTAGTCAATTAATTTCAGACGGAGGGAGCTTAGAGGAGAAGAAAACGAGAGATAAAATGAAAAATAAACTGACAAGGTTTTTAACATTGGCAAGTCTGCAAGAAGCTCAGGTATCATCCCAGTGAGGTTGTTGTCTGACAAATCCCTGGAATTCACGATATTATCCACAGGTAAGAATCTTGAAATGACTGAAATCATGCAGACCTCAAAGCAAAACTGTTATAAAAAACATTACAGTATCTGTAACGATGTAAGATCAGCAAATGACGCTGCAATATTTCCTGTAAGTCCTTTTGAACTAAGATTCCTGATAACAAAATTGAACGGACTAAGTTCAGTACTCGTTAATTACCAATTGAACAATACGAATAACTGAAAGCTGCTAAAATAAGAAGTACAATTATAAGTTCTCAGCCAGCTAGCTTTAAATCTTACACTGAAGTTATTCTGGAGAAATTGGAACTGTCATAGTTGCAGACAACACCAGCCCATGAGTACCTCTTTGGAAAGTATGGATCTCCTTGCCAATCGTTCATCCGCTTATAGAATGACTTAATTTGGTTGAGAGCAAGAACTAATACAAGTGTAACCAATTGACCTCATATCAAAAGACAAGCATTCACTAATCATTCAGCGGTAATGATAGATTATGTAGTAAAAAATTTACCATCTGCTGCATCAGTGGACAGTTCTGAAATTATAATGCCGTTAAACACTTCAATGGCATTCACTATTGGAGGAAGGGTAGAATTCTTGGTACTTTGGATGGTAATATTAAGATAGGAGTCGGTAATTGGTTTCCGGTTGATAATGGTTATAGCTTGTAAGTAAGGCAGTGTAACGATGTCGGATTGTTGCACTCCATTTAAAGTGATAGCAAGTTCCCTGACTTCACCTTTACGAAGTTCTGAAATCTCAGCAACATAGAGGAAGAAGTAAATTCCTGTGCTTATATCACTTTCTTGCTTGCAGAATATTTCTATAGATTGATTTAGATCTTTTGGTACAAAGGCTGCTTTCATAACTGGTGATGGCAATAAATAGTCATCCGAGTCAACTCTGGACATGGTCTGAATGAAGCTCCCTGAAGTTGGGTGTGTAGGTGTCCAAATGCGGTCAAAGACATCATCCTTGTATCTGAAACAAAGATTAATTAGCCCCAAAATCATATAATATAATGAAGGTTATAGACTTATAGTTATATTATATACTTTACTTGTACTTGATCAAACTGACTATCATCCATTTTCAGTGCAATTTATGTATTACAGTTAATAGTCAACAAAAACTTACCTTATTTTATTTGAGCTCAACGAATAGTAATTTCGATAAACAAGATCAAGCGAGCCAGAGTCTCTTTTATAGATGGAGTCAGTTAGATGCCTTAGTTCTAATCCTGATATAAAAGGTGTTCCTGAACCTGTATTCACGACGCAGACATACAAGAAATCCGTGGATGGTGTGTGTATGATTTCTTTCCTGACTCTCTGATACGAAGTATCTAATTTGACAGTGGCCCATAAATCAACCCCAAGGAGTAGATCAAATGTTGGAGGTTTATTCAACGAATCGTAGTTTCCATACAAAAAATAAGCTCTGATAAAATAGTTTCTGCCTTTCCCTTGAGATGGTTTCAGAGTGTAGCAATTCTTGGTTCCCTCAGGAAAACTTCTGAGATTTGTGTACTGCTGCTTGAATTTGTCTGATTTGTATTCTGGAAGAATGTCCATATTAATTCCACTGTCAATATAATGTTCATCTGGTGTGTAATACAATGTTGTAGAACTATCTGTGTAGCTTGCACTTGTCCCACAATCAATGCTTATGAATCCTGTTACCAGTCAACACAAAAGTTAACAGCAGATTTGTTGAAAATTGTTGTTACAAATTGTTGTTAGTGGTTAGTCATAAACTAATTGTATAAGAATATGTTGTTCTAATGTTAGGCATGATCTAAAAATGATTATGGGATCATGTTTTTTACTTAGAGAGAGAGAGAGAGAGAGAGAGAGAGAAGTAATAAGCCCTTACAAGTCATTTTCTGTTTTATGAGTGCCTAAAATAATGAAGGGAAAACCACCATGGCAAGAATGGTTTGTTTTTATTTGTTTTGACAGTGAGAGCAAAGAAAGAAAAGCACAAGCAAAAATTTAAAAAGACCAAAAAAAGACACTCCCGTGCACGAGCCTTTCCAGCCAACCAGTGTACAGGAATTACCCATTTCCGAGGAACCTTAAGAATTTTACAAGCCGTAGTGGTAGACAGAAGAACCGGATATCCCGAAGTAACTAGTATAAAGAAACCTCGTCCCTCGGGCTAACATCAGACACAAAAGCTCACAATCCGAGTAAATAAGAATCCTACGAAAACCACGAGAAAAGGCATTGCGTAACCCCCGGAAACAAGAGTGGTTGAAAAAGAAAGTATGTGATGATAATGAGAATCATGCTGAAGAGAAGTAATTCACAAATTACAAAAAAAATTATCGTAAATATGTGCGAGCTGAGTGCAATTCTACATAAAAAAAGTTGATAAATCATACTCCCTCCATTTCGTAATAATCGCAACACTAGATGTTGCACAAAGTTTTAGGATAATTATAGAGTGATGACCTAACCAAAAGGTGAATTTTATAATATCAAGTATTGTTAGAGGGAATAAATTTATATGTTAGTAGGAGAAAGCAACGATAAAAAAAAGTAGTGTAAATGGGATTGGTAGGAGAGTAAAGTAATAAAATAATTATATGTCCTTACTACTCCCTCAGTGTTTTAATAAGTGTTACACTTACCAAATCCGGTCGTGTTTTAATAAGTGTCACACTTCCTTTTTTGGCAAAAAACTAAACTAAAATATTTATCTCTCTCCTCTCATGGTCTCCACCTAAATCCACTTAGTTATTTTATTATACATTTCCTCTCACATTCATTACTTTTCAATAAACTATTGACCCCACTATTTTTCTTTTACAGTTTTTTAATACTCTAACTACCCCACTTACCTCTTATTTTATTTAAGTCAATTTAATTGCCTAAAACTATGTGCCGGTCAAACTGTAACACTTTAAAAACACGGATGGAGTAAACAATAAGGATTGTTGCAATTATTATGAAACGGATATGAAAGGAAAGTGTTGCAATTATTACGAAATGGAGAAAGTGGTATTTATATAGGATTTTTAGCCACGTTATGCTGCTTTTATAATTATTTTTTAGTTCATTTAGTTGCTTTAAAGGTCGCATTTGTAAGTTTGATTATCGTACTCTATTACGTTTCGCTAATGGCTTTCTTAGTGTTTCAGCCTTTCAAGTAATTTTTTAAGTTATTTGGACACTTTCTAAGTGTTTAGAGTTCACTAGGATAATTGACAGTTGATTCATATTGTAAATTGGTTGAAGAAACAAAGGGTTTGTAATCGATTCTCTGATTAGTCGTGAAGTGTGATGTACGAGTCTATGGCTTAACGTAAATGTCTTGGTTTGAATTGAGTGTTGAAGGTAAAGATGCTATGGGCCGTGTCAGGTTGTTGTGCCTCGTGCCAGGCCCACGTGCTTTGGCGTTAGTTAGGCCCGACCCATGGCTCGGCCCACGAGTATCATGTCGTGTCGGGCCTAAGTTTTCAAAAGGTTAGCCCGTGCACGGCCCAAGCCCACGTACCTTCGTGCCGGGCTTGCGTGCCTAAGAAAAATTGCATTGACTTTGTCGTGCTGGGCCCGGTCATGCCGTGCCTTATCATGCTTCTCATAAATAAAGGCGGCCCACGACCCACACGCAAAGTATTGTGCCGTGCAGTGCTTTTTTCGTGCTGGGCTTTGTGCCGACCCGGCGCAATAATATTGCAAGTAAGGCTTAGCTGCCAAGCAATCCGTGTTTCGAAGCTGCACCCGCATGCCGAGCTGCTTCGTTAGGCATCTACAAGCAAGCGACAAGCAACGAATATGCCTCACCCACAGAGGCCACGGTTTTTGCTGCGCCTATAGCCCATTAGACGCACATGTCTTACGTGTTGGTTCATTATCGACATCGTAGCTTCGTCATCACCATTAGTCCATTGCTAACTTATGCAATTTTTTTTTATTTCTTTTCTTCAATTAATTTGTTTATTTAAGGGCTTTTTTATTATTTTTTTTATTATGTTGTTTAAGAATTTAAGTTTCTTGACATTTTTTCATTTTTACGCTCGTGGTAGTATTCTCTGTAACTCTAGTCGTTTCTCAATAGCATCTCTCCAGGGATGATTCTTGTATTTATTATTTCATTCGATTTCTATCTTTTACTCCTTTTTCTTAATTTATTTGTTGCTTTTAATTATGTTTCTTTTTTAGATTTAGTATTTATTGTTAATTTCATGTTTGAGTAGTTTATTTTATAGGGTTTGAGAACCCATATATATGTTTATACAATGAATCTTGATTAATATTTGTTGGTGGTTTGATTAAGATTTGATATCTCTAATTGATAACAGTTTTAGCTGATCTTGCAACCTGAACAATTTGATTAATCCATGTTAATAAGAGTTTTGAATCGAAAAATCATACTTTTAGAGGCTTAGAACCTACATATAATTAGCAATTTTGATCATGTTAGCGATTGTACTGTATATGCTGAATTGAAAGTATTCCGACCCGATTGTAGGCTTAGCACCTGCTTTAGATACTTGATTAGTTGAATTAATAATGATATTTTGATTGATTTAAAACTTAAAACAATCTGGCGTAGGTTTATTTATATTTGGTTTTGTTACTTTTAATAATCTTGACTATCTTTTTATCTAGATATTGTGACAGGATAAAATTTCTGTAAATGCTATATTAAATAGTTATTTTCTTGTGATTCGACTTTACTTATCCTACTACATTGTAAGTTAGCTTTGTTAGAATTTTATTTTTGACAAGGGCCGGTGGCAACTTATTAGAAGTAATTTTAATATGGCATTGGTGATATATATTGTGCAACATCAAATCATTGGAAGTAAGAAATATGTATTGTTGTTATTGCAATAACAATATCTGTTGAGGTCACACGTCAAGATCAAACTGTCATTATAACCGAATTGTTGGTACTCCAAAATTGAAGGCGACATCACATGAGTGTGCATCTCGACTTCAACAATTTGAAGAATTTCCAATCGCAACGTTCGTGTTACTGCCGTTACGATTGCGGGAGGGTGTTAGAGATAATATCGGAAAATATATGTGTGATATATTTTCCGTATTGATCTTATTAGGAGATTTATATATTTAGGTTTATTATATGTTAAGATATTATTTTAGTATATCTTTTAGGAAGATTGTTTCCTATCTTATGTTCTTAGGTTTTGTATAAATGCTCTACCTATTGATGAATAATAATCAAGTCATTCTATTCACTCTTCTCTATTAATTTGGCATGGTATCAAGAGCAGGTTAGATCTTGGGATATTTCACAAAAATTTTCCTCCTGCCGGTGGGTTAGAAAATTAAACTCACCGGCGGGATTCATAAATTTTACCCAAAAATTCCGTTGTGAAATTTTTTTTTTCTTTTTTGTGAGTTTATTCGAGCATGATTTTGCTCCTTTGGATATGAGTTTGGTTTTACTCAGAAAAACCAATAAGAGATTTGAGTGTGGTTTACTCTGAAAGACCAATAAGAGATTTGAGTGTGGTTTACTCTGAAAGACCAATAAGAAATTTGAGTGTGGTTTACTCTGAAAAACCAATATTTGATTGGAACTCGGTTTTGATCTGGAAAAACCAAAAATTGTTATATTTGCAGGTTCGAAAAGAATGACGTTCCTGTTTGATTGATGACAGATGAGTTAAAAAAGATGAACGTTCTCATCATTGAAGAAAAAAAAAAACAAAAAAAAATTGAAGGCGACATCACATGAGTGTGCATCTCGACTTCAACAATTTGAAGAATTTCCAATCGCAACGTTCGTGTTACTGCCGTTACGATTGCGGGAGGGTGTTAGAGATAATATCGGAAAATATATGTGTGATATATTTTTCGTTTTGATCTTATTAGGAGAATAATATATTTAGGTTTATTATATGTTAAGATATTATTTTAGTATATCTTTTAGGAAGATTGTTTCCTATCTTATGTTCTTAGGTTTTGTATAAATGCTCTACCTATTGATGAATAATAATCAAGTCATTCTATTCACTCTTCTCTATTAATTTGTCACTCTGCAACTTTTTTTTTTTTTTTTTTTGTCACATTTGATTTTTCACGGTCTCCAAAACTTGGTTCAAAGGTATACATCTCCATTTATATACGCATAAAACTATAAAATTTGATTTTAATAAATACAATGAAACGATTTTAACAAGATCCTACATAATTATATTATCATTTACAAGTTTGACCCATATAAGTTTTATAAGTTTGACCAATATATTTGCAATGGGGGCTAAAAATAAGGGATGCGGGGAGTAGTTAGGTAACTCCTAATCTATAGGAATGTGTTTTCTTTAGTGATTAGTTTGTGTTAGTAGAGTCATAAGAGTAGGGTGTTTAGTGATACAATATTAGGCACCTAATGATTTTGGGGTCGGTCATGTTCGGATGTTCCTTACTTCATTGTTGTGTATTTCGTTTTTAATGGATTGAATAAAAGTTTGGTTTTTCTTTCCCCTCTTTCATCTCTAGTAATAATTTTAACAAGATTTTCAGTCGTACAATCATCCAGTTGCAACAATGCATCTTTTATTTTTCACAGATACAGCCACATGCATATGGCCAATATGAGAGTGGTGTAAACAAAATTTAAATTGCATTAAACTAGTTTACTTCATTATTTTTTTTTTTTATTTTTTTTTTTTTATTTTTTTTTGGTGTTTAGTGAGCCATAAGGGCGGAGATGAGAATCGATCCTAGGATCTCCTGGAATCAGGAGGAAAGCTCTAACCACTTGAGCTATCCCACTTCGAAGAACCTTTATGATTGGATACAAACCCCGACTATTTGCCTATGTGGTTTTTATAGTCGTAGTTCAAATTCTAATATTTTAAATTTTAAATTGTATCATATTAATATCTTTATTATTAGTATAAATTAAGAATAAATATAAAAGTTCCTAATCTCACATAACATAGTATTTCCTTTGTTTATGTTTACTTGTTCTATTTACTTTTCTCTTTTCTCTTTTATTTTTTTTTTATTTTTTTTTTTAAATCACGATCTTCAATTTACATATATATTCAAAAAATAAATTACAGTATTATACAAGAACAACTTACTATGAGTTTAGCCTATAATAACATTACACATACACGTTCATCATATTCCCAAGCAAATTACTTCTAGTTTCTCTCTCTCTCTATTTTTTTAATATTTTTGTATTATATTTTGGTTTTTTTTTTGGTGTTTAGAGAATCGCAAGGCAAGTGATGAGAATCAAGTATCCTCTCCTTAAATCGAGAGGAAAACTCTAAATAATAAATTAAAGCTATCCATGACTCGCTGTCTCCTCATTTGTAACACAACTAGTTTAGTCCCCGTGCGTTGCCGAGATTACGTGGCTATTATTTGTTTAAATATAGTTGTCAATTTTATATTCGAAAAACCGTAATCATAATCTCATTAATTAATTAATTTTCAAAGAAGTATTGTATTTATTTAGTTTGAATATATGAGGGAAAAAAAACAAAGAAAAAAGGGTTTATATACATTATTTTTTGCTGATGTGAAATTTACTAAACTGAAATAATTTTACTACTAAAATTTAATTTTATTGATTCTCTATTATATTTGTTTTTAAAGTTATTAATTTTACTGATTAACAATTATTTTTATTGAACTGAAATTATTTTTGTTGAACTGAATTTTTTTTTTGCTGAGCAGAATTTAATTTTCCTAAACTTAAGTTATATATATATGAATATTATTAAGGAGAAGAGAACACGGTCTAACAACAAGACAATAAAAATAATTAAAGTTTAGTAAAAATTTATTTAAGTTAAGCATATATTATATATTTAATTTTAGTAAATATATTTTAAATAAAAAAATAATTTAAGTTAGTAAATATCAGGTAAAGAGAAAAGGGTTTATATACATTTTAGAATAATTGCACCATTTCTTTCTAGCTCAAGAATTTAGGATAAAAAGGAGCATTATGTTACTACTTTAATGTTTTGAAATAAACATTCTAACCAAAATTTCCTGTCAAAAAAACATTCTTAACAAAAAGGTTTATCAATTAATAAAGAAATGAACGATTTGGTTTTAATGATCTCAACTTTAAGCCATCATTGGTTTTTAATAAACCCAACGTTTAATTTTTTTTAACAATTCAAATTTAAGGGGTATTTGCTTTTGTTTTGTTGGACCAAATTATTAAACCTGCTTTACGTACCATGGTTCCTTAGCACGTTTCAATGCCTAATTTTTTATTTAAATTCCTGTAAAAAAAAATACAGTCCACCACCTCCCATTGTCGACTAACTTCCCCACCACGGCACCACCCAAAATTTTTAACGGACTATTAATGAATGATATAAAGATCGGACTATTAAAACTAACTTATGTACAACAATTTTAATACTAAGGAAATATTCCCTTTGTCCAATTATTTAGTGCTCGGTTTTTCATCAAGGGAATTAAGGGTAGTGGAGAAAATATGTAGTACTCCCTCCGTCCCTTAATACAATGCCTTTTTTTCTTTATTATGTGAGGAATAAATGCTCAAAAGAGGCATTGTATTAAGGGACGGAAGGATTACTTTTTAACGTATTAGAATTCTACATGGGAAAGGTTAAGGAATAAATATAATATTTAATAAAGATTTAGTTGGTGTTATATTAAAAATAAAAATCTTTGATGACATGAAATTTAGAGAAATATTGGTATAATTCATAGGATTTTTTGACTTTTATTACCAAAAAAAATCAAAAAAATGTTTTTTACCACCAAAACTTCTAAAATTTTTATTTTACCACCAAATAAAAAATTAAAAGTTGTTTTTTACCACCTATCGTCAAAAACCTAACGGAATTTTTTAAATTCTTCGATTTTTGTGTCAAACACATGCTCTTAAGGGGTTTTGGGGGTATTTTGGCCCTATGAGCCCAATTTGAGGTCAGAATTGACAAAAAATGATCGGAAATATCTCGTTTTGCGTGTTTAAAAAAACCTCGGTTTGCGTGAACACGCAAAACGAGGCATTTCCGATCATTTTTTGTCAATTTTGACCTCAAATTGGTTCCAAAGAACCAAAGTGCCCCCCCTAAACCTATGAAAAACATATTTGCGCACGAAATTCGAAGGAAATTTTTTTTAAGCCGTTAGATTTAACGGTTTTCTTGACGTTTGGTGGTAAAAAACAATTTTTAGAAATTTTTTTGGTGGTAAAAAAACAATTTTTTGATTTTTTTTGGTGGTAAAAGTCAAAATTTCTTAATTCATATGGAAATTAAAATGTAAAAAAGTAGGTGTATTTGGGATAGCAACGATTTATGTACGGTGATATTTTGTTTGAAGTAAAAACTTTATTTTAGGACATTAAGAATCAGTCATGTAATAATGAGACGAAGGCAGTACTTTATGGTAAGGAAAAATAAATGAGTTACCTGTTGTGTCCCTTGCATCTGTAAGGTACCTCCTTTGATGCCGATAGTGATGAATGCCTTGTGGTTTGGTAGTGGTGACGACAGTTGTCGCGGTGGTGCCAAGAAATAGAATCAAGCTTATAATATTGAGTTTAAGCATTGTATAAGAGCCGATGAACTTGTAAAATCAATTTGTTATGGAGTTTAGTACTCCGTAATAGCTAAAGATATTGGGAATTGGCTTAACATTTATAACCGGGCGAAAGCTACGCGCTGCAAGTGAAGTGAAGTCATGCCTTGAGTCAACAAGTACATTTACGTGATTTTTTGTTTCAGGTTGTAGGCCACACCAATTTGCAACTTGACCCACTTAAGCAAAATAAATTTGTTTTTGGTACGAGAAAATTTGGCCAAAAACATGTACAACCGAAAAAAAAAAAAGAAGGGTTTTTCTACATAGTACCCCCAAGGTATTGCGTTTTCTATGTTGCGCCCTCCTAAATTTAAACTTTTACACGGTGCCCATTAATTTGATGTATTGTTTAATGTATGCCCTTCATAAGCTATTTTGTTAACGATAATTAACGTATGGTTAAATTAACCACCCATCTTAGTTTAGTACTACTTAAATTTAAAGGAAATAATTAAAATTAAAATAGAAAATTAAAACCCTTCTAATCAAACCCTCACATTCATCTCTCGTCCCTGTTTATTTCGAACGCTTATCTCATTGAATTCCCAATTGTTTCAAACCCTAAGATTATTGCTAAAATATTCGAAGCTAATAAGGATTGATTAATAAACTAACATCTTCATAATTCTTCTTTGCCTTTTGTTCGATCAGTTTTTTAGTGTTTATCGTTTGGGCAGAGGAACGATTGAACTACTTTTTTCATCCGAAATTGATAATTAATTTCTTATTATTATGTGCAATAATTAAAAATGATTACATCAACTAAAAGAGTTGGTATATTTCATACAAGTAGTTGTTGGTTGATAGTCTAATTAAAAAGGATTTTCCTTGTCAAAAAAAACTAAAACCATAAAAATATTGCTGATGCTATGCCCTGTTATCTAATGATTTTAGTTTTTAATTTTGTCTTTGATTTTCGATTCTATTTTCTCTAGAATGACGATGCGGCGTTTTGGGGTTGAATTGGAGTCGTTTTTGGGGCAGAATTGGATTCGTAGCAATCGTCATTTTTCGCATATTTTGGTACTCCGTATCTTGCAATTACATTTGAGTCACTTTGAAGTCGGAGAAATGATTATGCGACGAACTGTGTTGCTGAATTGAAAGGCTTACAGGGAGAGAGATTTCTGGGTTTTTGGGGAAGGTTGCATGTCTGGAAAATGAATTAGTTGTGGTTTTTGGGTTGTTAGTTGTTACAGAAGAATAAGAAAGAATAGGAAAGAAATTAGAATGGGGGAGGGTCATGAGTCTCATGACACGTGAGTATGGGAAAGTATAACCACTCTTTTTTTTTAAGAAAAGGAAAAAAATAATATAATGCTAACCATAGTTAGTAGTCAATTAAGAGTATTTAACATTAACTTAATAGGGTTAAAATGGATTAAGTTAATTAAACTTATGGGCACCGTGTAGAATTTTAGATTTAGGAGGGCGCAACATGTAAAAGATAATACCTTGAGGGTACTATGTAGAAAAACCCAAAAAAGAAATACTCCTTTGATCAAAAGTAATAAAAAAAAAAAAAAAAAAAAAAAAAAGACCTTTGAAGACTTGAAGTCTTGAGTGAACGAGTACATTACCTTGCTTTATTTTTACATCACGCGGTTTTAAGAAAAATAGTCCAAAATAATAATCATTGTCCCCTTTTGATAGTCCTTCCTGGGTAAATTTAAGTCCCAAAATGTTCACCTCATTTACATTTTCTAACAATCACTTATATTAATTTTTTTACCTAAATTCCCTCCAATTTGCACAAGTATTGTGCAAATTTAAATTTCCCATGTAAATTTTGTTTTTCCATGTACTTTTATTACTTTCTCTCTCTATTTTTTTGCATACCCAATGTTAATTTACTTTTTCAATGTACTTTTCCTATTCTTATTTGTGTTTATTAATTCCCGTGAAAAATGCCCATAAGGAACTATCAAAAGGGGACAGAGGGAGTAAAAATTACGTTTTGATGTAAGATGTAAGGGAAGTTTATTAAAAAAATAAAAAAAAAAAATCTAAAAACAACAAAAATGGATATCTATAAAGAAGAGAGGGAATATGAGAAATATTAAAATATGATGTAAAGAGACCATTAGTGGAGTGGAAAATAGAAAAATATTGTTAAAAAGTAAAGTTTTGGGTGAGACGGACTCACGTGAGTCCACTATCATGTTTTTGGTATTGTGGGCCTCGCGATCGGGTTTAGTTAGCCCGCGCCTTTTTATTGGACTTTTGTTATTGAGCCCGGTCTCACACAAAACCTTTT
This sequence comes from Chenopodium album, assembly GCF_948465745.1. Lineage (NCBI taxonomy): Eukaryota > Viridiplantae > Streptophyta > Magnoliopsida > Caryophyllales > Amaranthaceae > Chenopodium > Chenopodium album. The sequence goes on along the minus strand of NC_137860.1, from coordinate 25,924,437 downwards.
GATGTTAAAAATTTTCAAAAAAATGAAATGCCACAAGTAATAATATACGACTTGAAAATGGAGCAAGCAATATAATACTAAGGAATAAGTATCTCTATTTTATATCAGGTTTCTTAATTATAAAATAAAAAGTTGGTTTTAATAATCACAGCTTTGAACAGTTTGCTTAAAATAATTTGAACTTTCAATTATTTATAAATAATTCGAACTTTGGGGTATTCGCTTTATTAGTCTAAACCGGTCACCTAAATTGTTATAATAGGTTACTAGATACACATGTTAGAAGCACCAACACCCACCTTAGAAGCATAAGTTTCCAGCACAATTATTGCAAAAGATCCTTGAGCCTTATTACTCCAAACAAAAGCTCCTTTTTTAAGTGGATTTGTCAATTCCTTGCTAAGTTGCTAATTATTTCACAATTTCGAACAAACTTCCTGTAATAACCTAAAGTCCTAAGAAACTCTTTAACTCCTAGTTTGTAGATCCACACCTCTTTCAGAAATATAGTGACCTAAATGTAGGGTGGCAATTCGGGTCGGTGGGTCGGGTTCGGGTCAGATTTCGGATTATGCTTAGAAACAAGCAAAAATAGTGTAAAACTTAATATTATTACGAAATATGAAATTTTGGTCAAAACGGGTCGAATTCGGATTATTCGGGTTCGGATCGGGTCGGGTTCGGGGTTTCTCTCAGTAACTTCGGGTCGGGTTCGTTCGGGTTATCGGGTCGGGTCAAGGATTGCCAGCCCTTATGGCCGGCTAAATACTCCACCTTTCCCATTGCAATTATGCATTTACTAGCCTTAATTAACATACATCTTGTTTTGCTGCATCAAACTAATCATCTGAGTCAAATGTTTCCGGTGCTCATTTTAGTCTCTACTTTTTTTTTTTTTTTTTTTTGAAAAAAGTGCTATACGGCATATACAGTTGACAATCAACGTCAATGAAAACAGATCTAACAAAATCAAACAAGAATTGATCAGAAAAGGGCTAAGAATCCAAATACATATATATAACAATTCGGCACATTTTCGATTCGTTGTCTCATACAACATTTTAAGTGGGTTGCCACTTTATAAATTTGTGATAAAGAAAATTCTTGTGCTGATTTTGTAACCCGAACCTAATCAATAATCAATCGTAGCCCCACACAATTGGAGACCAAATTAAACGCAAATAACACCTGATTGACCTGAAAGTTAACTTACACCACCAAAGAAAATCAAGACGCATTTCCTAAGAAGTGGGTTCTAGAATCTAGAGACTGTTCATGCACCGTTGAAAAGAAGCAGGAGCATTGGTGAGTCGTACCAATAGCTAGCATCACAAGAATTCAAACTCATACGAGTAGTGATCGGATCTGCATGAGTTTTAAAGGCTGTCTTGAACATATCATCACCATCATGCATGTAATAACCGTACCGTCTCTAAGGCCTGGATTACTAAACATTAACAATAACTTTTGTATACATTCGGTGTACAGTAATTTATTGTACATCGGGGGTCACTTTTTATCAAATTTAGGGTCACTTTTACAATTTTTTGGGTAACTTTTATCAATAAAGTATAAATACTTTGTAACATTTATTTATGTTAGGGTAACATTTATCCATATTAGGGTAACTTTTGCTTTTTTTAGGGGTAACTTTATAACGGATGTACAATATTTATTGTACATCCGATTTATTTAAAAGTTTGTGAAACATTAATGCCCCAGCGTAGCTTTCATCAATTACGAGAATAGGGCAAACTTTCCTTTTACTCTTCTTTTCCTACTCTGTACTACTCCCTCCATTTTTTAAATACTTGCTCCATTTTTCCTAAATATTTTAAGGTACAGCAGCCGGTACCTAGCAAGTTACAGACAAAAAAACGCGGAAAGAACATGTAGCAGTTTTTTTAAAGAACATAAAGTTCTTTTGTAAAGAACATCCAATTTTATGTTTTTTTTATACATTTAAAGAACATCCGTAACATTTATAAAGAACATGAAAATATTATGTAATGAGCATTGTTTATGTATATTCACCATAATTTTTTTTTTTTTAAAAAAAAAACAAAGAAAATTTCACAATAAGTAATTAACATTATATCACAAAGAAAATTTCACAATAAGTAATTAACATATGTTCTTTTCACTCTTTTTTAATATAAATATGTTCTTTTTTACTTTAGATATATGTTCATTATTATTTAATAGTATGTTCTTTTCATTACAATGGTATGTTCTTTACATGTGTGTAATATGTTCTTTTCACGAAACGGTTGTACGATGCAAGGTACCCACGCCTGTAGGAGCCACACATTGCATTTTTCCATGTGCAGAGTTTTAGGAGAAATTGGAGAAAGTAATAAAATAATGAGGTAGTGGGGTAGTTGAGAAAATAAAAAATTGTAAAAAGCAAAAATAGTGGAAGAATAGGAGGAGAGAGAGTATTATGTTGGGTCCACTAAGTATGAGAAATGAATTAAGGGGCCGTTTGGTTGGGGGTAATCAGGAAAGGGAATGGGAATCAAATGGCTCGATTCCCTTTGTTGATGTTTGATTAGCACTTTCTTTCATTCCCTTTACCCTCCCTATTACCCCAAATCCTTTCAACTTCATTCCCCACCCCCCCAGGTTATTCCATTCCAATTCCTTACCCACCTTCACACCACCACATCACCACCACTCACCATCGAAAATCATCCACTGCACCGCTGCTCTACCTTCGAAGGTTTGTCGCACCGCTACTGACCGATTGCCGCACCTCCTTCGGCCGTTCGCTGCACCTCCACCGCCTTCCCTCCCCTCGTAACACTTCACCCAACCCCCCGAAAAACCTTGAAAACTCCCCTCCCTCCCCGTAAAACCACTAGACGAGCCTCCCACCACCCTCGAAACCCTAGGCGCTAAGGTTTCAAGGATGGAGGGAGGGTAGTCTGGCGGTTTTACGGGGGGAGTTTTTAGGGTTTTTCTTGCCTAAGGGAGGTTTTTCGAGGGAGGATGTGCGGGGTGGGGCCAGCGAGGGGTGGGGGGGGGATGGCGAACGGCGGCGATGGGCGGTGGAGGGCTGGAGAAGGGCGGCGATCGGTTTCTTAGCTGGAAAAGATGGAATTAATCAAATGTGTTGTGGTTGTGGTGGTGGGATTGATTCCCTTTGTTTTTAAAACATACAACAAAGCAAAAATGAGGTATTTTCATTCCATTTGATCTATTCCACTCCCTTTGTTCATTCCATTCCGATTACCCCGTGCGAACCAAATGGCCCCTAAATATTGTAAGCTTTTCAAAAAAGGAAATGGAGCAAGTATTTAAAAAACGGCCAACAAAAGAAAAGTGGAGCAAGTATTTAAAAACTAAGGGAGTATCAATTTCCTGTAATAATCCATACACAATTTCTGTAAGTGTTGTCTTTAAATCAAAAAAAGTTTGTTGTCCAAAAATGAAATAAAGTTATCCTGATTTAAATAAAAAATTAATAATCCTATTTTGATAAGGTTACTATATTCAAAAGGTACCCATTATTAATTTATAAAGTTACAGAGTACTATTTTCAAAAGGTACCAATTATTACAATTAGATAATTACTCCCTCCATATTTTATTACTTGCTCCATTTTATTTTTTTGTAAACCTTTTTATAATATTATACGAGTACTAATTTATTCTTTCATATTAGACCCCCAACTATTATACTTTAGTATTTCCATATTCTTCCTCCTCCCAACTATCAATCTATCATACTTTATTAACATTTTATTCTTCCATCCGTCTCTTAATTAATAAGTGTCTATTTGGATTTTTTCACGGGAATTAAGAAAGTCGATTAGGAATAAATGTGTACATGTGAGGTTAGAGAGATGTAGAGAAAAAATAAAGTGATTGGGAATTATTAAAGAGATGGAGAGAGATAATGTTGGAAATTGATATAAAAAGTCATCATTAGTACAAAAAAGGGACGACAACTCATTAAAAAGAAAGGAATATTACTCCGCATCAAAAAGTACAACCTTTAAATAGAAATAAACTCTTAATTTTAGGCTCCTAAAAAAATACAGTACAAGCTATTATTTAATGGAAGAAGGGAGTATTATCTACAATTTCTCCTAATACTTCGCAAATGGAGAAATGGAGTAAGTGCTCATAATAAAATCTAGAGAGAATGTGCATTAATCACAAACATTAATCAAAGTGGAATAAATTAATAGTGCTAAAAGTTAAAACGTTTCACTTATTTAAACACGGAGAGAACACCTTTATGATACAAATTGTAGTTAGATTTTTGACAAGGATTTTTTACAAGGAAAATTTGACATTTGCTACCACCTAAAACGTCACGCTTCAGATTTGCTACCTATTTAAAAATTTTTTTTACTTTGCTACCATCTAAATCAGAGTTTGCTAAAAATCACTACCACTTAACGGAATCCGTTAGAATTTCCGTTAAGTTTATTTTTTTAAAAAAATAAAAAATAAAAGCAAAAAACCCATCCACCCCACTGCCACCCCCTCCCCTAAACCGCCACCCCTCCCCCTCCCCCCCCCCCCCCCCCCCGCCGGTGGCCAACGCCAAAAGAATCCGCCGGCGCCGGCGACCTCACCCCCTCCCTTTTCCCCACCCAAAACCGACAACCCTAATCCTAAGCCACCAACCCGAAACCACCCTAAATGGGTTTTAGGGTTTCCCTTATGGTGGTTTAAGTGGCTAGGGAACTCCGACAACTCCTTCGCGCGACATGGGATTGGTCGGAATGGGACTGAGATCTGATTTGCGAAATTGGGTTCAAATTTGCGAATTGATAATTGCAATTTTCGAATTTGGGGGTTGCGAATTAGTTGTTGGGGGTTGCGAATTGGGACAATGTTGCTGCTATGTGCGGCGGCTGGCGGTGGCTGTGATTGCGTGTTGGTGCCGCTTGGTGGTGATGCGAGGGAACAGGGGAAAGGGGCAGCGAAAGGGTTGGTAATTGATGGTGGTTTTGCTGTGGTTCTGCTGCTGATTGGCGGTTGTTGTGGTGGTTTGGGTGGCTGGAGTCGCAGGCAAGGGATTGGGCAGCTGGTGGGTGGGGAAAGAGTGGTGGCTGGACGGTGGTTGGGTGGTGGTTGCATTGGGTTTGATGTTGAATAGTTGCGGTGGATTAGGCAGTGGGTGGGAAGGAGTGGTGGGTGGGAAGGAGTGGTGGCTGAACGGTGGTTGGGTGGTGGTAACAGAAATACTAACGGTGTAAGACAAGTGGTAGTGATTTTTAACAAAATCTGATTTAGGTGGTAGCAAAATAAAAAAAATAAAAATAAATAGGTAGCAAATCTAAAGCGAAGCCTTTTAGGTGGTAGCAAATGTCAAAATTTCCTTTTTATAATTACACAATAAAAACGAATTGAATTGAAAAGGATGTCGCGCAACTTTTGTTTGAAAATTAAGAATTGGCTTGGAGAATATGTGGCATGTGAAATTTATACTGTATACACATAACTACATGAGAGAAGAAAGATCAAAGTTAAGGGGTACTAACAATACATCCTCCAAGGGTATTACAGCTATTATGCCTGGATATTTTATATACATGGTATTAATCATGAGATCGGGAGATAATATAGATTTCCAATGCATGTAATAATAATATATATAAGGGGTCGTTTGGTTGGGGGTAATAATTAAAGCGAAAGGGAATGAATAGGCCCCATTTCCTTTGTTGTTGTTTGTTTGTTTGTCACTTTTTGTCATTCCCTTTACCCATTTTTATTTTTGAATTTACCCAATTTTATTCCACACTGATTCTCCACCCCCTCTAGCCTTTTTCATTTCCTACCATCGCCATCACCTTCAACCCTAGAAATCCAGAACTACCGACAGCAACCATTAAAGGCCACATGCAGCAACCATTGAAGGCCACCGACATCAACTATTAACTCCAATTTGCATCCTCCGGCCACTCCCTCCTTCAAACTCACATTCCCGACCACCACTACCGCTCCCTACATGCGCATGTTTCCACCAACCATCATGAATCGCTACCCCTCCTCTCTACCTGAAAAGCCTCCTTCCCCTGAAAACATTCACCACCCGCGAAAAACCCTAGCCTAGAATCCCCTTCCCTGATAATTTTTCGCGGGTGTCTAGGGTTTTTCGCGGGTGGTGAATGTTTTCGGAGGAGGGGGAGGGCTTTTCGGGGAGAGAGGCTGGGCTGTTAAGGGTGGGGGATGTGCGGCAAGGGGCAACGAGTGAGGCTGAGTGGTGTTTGGGTGGCTGGAAAAGGTTTCAAAGTGAAGGAAATTGGAGGTTCCGTGGTGGTGGTATGGTGGCCTGGTTTGCTTCCTTTTGTTGTTTGTAAAACAAACAACATTATTGTATATAGAATGGTTTTTCATTCCATTCTCTTTCTTTCCCTTTGTTCATTCCATTCCGTTTACCCTGGACAAACCAAATGGCCCCTAATTATATTTTAATAATTTGTAAATATAAAAAAAAAATATAAAATCTCTATAAATTATTTGTGAAATTTTGGGCAGGATATAAGCTTGAGGAGAAAAATAACTCTCATTCAGTATAGTATTATTATAGATTGATTGAGTGCCAAAAAAATTGTTCAACTAAGGTTCGTACTAAATTCATTAATGTCCTCAAGAATTCAAAATTTGAGGTCAAAATTGATAAGTTGTTTTCTAAAAATGTCTTGGTTTGTGTATAAAGAAACATCTCGGATTACGTGCTTGATTTGCATATAGGAAAGTGGATTAGTTCGTTACAGTTTTAAAGGGTCGATTTATTAATTATAGATCAAATTTAAATACATTGCATTCAGGAAGTGGCTATAACTTTGTTTAACAAAAATGAGATTAGGGAATCTCTGAATGTTTTAAAATTGCAACTGTCATGGAGGATGAACTGGATGATCATGCATGAAATTGACATTACTTTAATTGGTTAAAAAAATTTTCAATTCACACATGTACATAATTTGGAAAGTCGAATTGACTTGATTAGTTCCCTCTAGAGCACGTCTCTTGGGAGGGTTTATTCAAGGGTTCCTAGTTTTTCCTTCGTTTTGAAGGCTCTTACTCGATTTGCGAGTGTTTTGCTCTGATTTTCAATGGAGAATTTTTCAATAACAAGAGTAGATGACAATAACAGTAATAAGAATACTATAGTGACCAGGGAACAAGGTAATATGCGAAGTGAACCAGAAATTGGAGAGAAGATAGAAAAGTCGATCGATACTCGGGAAGAAGAGGATGTTGTAGATTGGGATGTTGGAGAAGAAGAAGATGATGATGCAAGAGTTGAACTAAGTCTGGTGGGTAAGATCTGGACTGATCGTACTATTAATGTAAATGCTTTTACTAATACTATAAGAGTGTTTGGAACCCTAAACATGGTGCTGATATTAGTAATGTTGGTAAAAATCAATTCATGTTCCAATTTTATCATTGGAGATACAAGGGTAGGGTTTTGGAGGATCAACCATGGCATTTTGATCGTCATGCTATAATCCTTGGTGAAGTCGAAGATAATAAAAAACCATCTGACATTGACTTGTTCTTGATTCCTATGTGGGTGAGAGTGCATAACTTACCCTTTAAGGGGAGGATGAATGTCTCAAATGTAGAGAAACTTGGAATAAAATTGGCTCCTTTATTAGGATGAATAGTACGGGATCGATGGGGATTGATAAATCAATTCGGCTGCGTGTTCATATTGATGCTCGAAAGCCTTTACGAAGGAATGTTACATTAAAAATGAGGTGGGTTTGAGGAAAAGTTTGAAGTCAAATATGAAAAGCCCCCTTTGTTTTGTTTCTGCTGTGGTATGCTTGGACATGGTGTCAAAGACTGTGATAAATGTCATGATCCGGATAATGCTGAGCTTGTATATGGCATGTGGCTCAAAGTTTCTCCATGGAAAGTGAGTAGAGAAGTTGAAGTTGGAAGAGAAGGCAAGGCTGAATTCTCTTGTGCGAGGAAACTTTTCATTACTAAACCGAAACCTCAAAAGGTGGGACAACCTAATCTGGATGTTCAGGCTATGACAAAAAAATTAGTGAGATTGAGGTGTCTTACTATACAATTGAGGGACAAATACTTGCTTAAGAAGACCAGGAGAAAAGCCTTGACGATAGGGACGGGGTGTTGTCTGTAGGAAATATTAATGAAGGTGAACAGGAGCTAGAATTGGAGATGATGAGCGTTGATAAAAGTGGGGAAAAGGGAGGGAAAAAAAAGGGTGGAGAAGGAAGGGAACGAGGGAGGAAGTTCATACTATAGGTGTGAAACGAATAGTTAGAGAGGAAGGGGTCATTGAGGAAAAGCTAATTGAGCAAGAGGCAGGAATAGCTGTGAAAAGAAAAGAAACCGAGGTGAACGAAAGAACTGTGGTGGGGCCACATCTTGGGCTCTTGGTGACTTATGAATTATATCCTTTCTTATAATTGCAGAGGCTTGGGGAGTGCCTATGGAGTGAATGCGTTCAAGCACATTGTGATTACAGAACATCCCCAACTAATTTTCTTATCGGAGACTAGATTGAAATCGTTTGAGATGGAACGTGTGAAGGTGAAGCTGGGGTTTGAAAATATGTTTGCAGTGAGTTGTGAAGGAGAAGGCCGAAAGAGAAGAGGCGGATTAGCTATTTTGTGGAGACCTGTTTTTGATATTTTGATGTAATCCTTTTCTAATAATCATATTGACTCTCTGCTAATGAGTGGGGAAAGTGAAGAGTGGAGATTTACCGGCATTTATAGGCATCCAGAAGAAGACAATAAAATGAAGATAGGGGAGCTGCTCAAAAGACTTGCAGGATGTGATAATAAGCCGTGGGTTTGCGGTGGCGATTTTAATTTGATGCTCATAGCCTGTGAGAAGCAAGGTGGGAATGTCTTTAATGTTGAGGAAGCTGACATTTTGCGAAATGCTGCCAATGTGTGTAATTTCGTTGACCTTGGGTATGTGGGGTATGATTTCACTTGGAACAACAATAGGGGTGGGAATGCAAACTTACAAGAACAACTTGATTGCTTCTTTGCTGACGAGGAATGGAAGAGTATGTTCCCTGACTCTTTTGTTTAACATCTTACAAAGCGAAGATCAGACCACTTGCCCATTTTGCTTTGCATGAAGAAAGATATAGTAGTAAAAGAAAAGAAGAACAAGGTTAAATTGTACAGATTTGACGAAATGTGGACTCGAGACCCGTATTGTGCTGATTTAATTGAGGAAGCTTGGGCTCGTGGAAGGGCGCGCGATTACATCAAAAATCAGTGCCACGGCCTCTCAATATGTATCTGGAGTAAAGAAAATTTTGGAGATTTTGCAAAAGAGTTTCAAAACTGTAAAGGAAGAATAGAGACCCTGATAAGAGAGGAGCAGACTGAAAGTGTTCTTGCGGAGATTAGAGCTCTCGATGATCGATTGGATGAGATTGAGAAACGTGAGGAATTGTTTTGGAGGCAACAAAGTAGACAAGATTGGCTCAATAGTGGAGATAAAAATACGACCTTTTTTCATCAGAAAGCAAAGCAGAGAGTTGCCAGGAATAATATTGAGTTTATCAAGGATGAAGCTGGGAATATATATAACACAGAGGAGCAAATTTCAGAAATTTTTTCTTGTTTTTACGAGAAGCTTGTTTCTTCTGGGAATCAAATTGAATCTAATCAGGTTGTTGACAAGGTTTCCACCTCTATTCTAGCCAATTTTTTAGGCGTGTTGGGTGGTCAGTTTAGAAGGAACGAAGTAAAGGAAGCCCTCGATCAAATGCATCTATCCCACCAAGGCTTCGGGGACGGATGGAATGTCAGCAATCTTTTATCAGAAATATAAAGGGATCGTGGGGAATAATGTTTGTAATCTGGTTTTGGGAGTACTTAATAACGGTGATGGTATTGGTTCCTTTAATCGGAATCATGTGGTGTTGATCCCAAAGAAGAAAATGTGTAAGTTCCCGGCGGATTTTAGGCCAATAAGCCTATGTAATGTATTGTACAAATTGGTTTCAAAGGTTCTTGCTAACCGACTTAAGAAAGTGTTCCCCTTCATCATTCATGAGACGTAGAGTGTAACGGATAACATCCTTGTGGCTTATGAGTGTTTTCACTACCCAAGGAAAAAGAAGAAGGGCAAAAAAGGGTATATGGGGCTTAAATTAGATATGAGCAAGGCGTACGATAGGGTGGAATGGTGCTTTCTAGAAAAAATGATGGTTAAAATGGGATTCCCGTCTCATTTTAATTTGTCTCAACAATTATGAAGTGTGTATCTTCTGCTTCCTTTTCGATGCTTATCAATTGTCAACCATCGAGATGGCCTGGTTTCACCCCTAGCCGAGGTCTCTGACAAGGTGATCCCCTTTCACCTTTTCTCTTTATTATTTGTGCGGAGGGCTTGTCGATTTTATTAAGGGATGCGAAGATGAGGAAATGCATTTATGGTATCAAGATTGGAAGAAAGGTGGCTCTCATTAGCCATCTTTTTTTCGGGGATGACAGTTTATTGTTTGTTAGAGTGTGTGAGGAGGAAGTGGACAAGGTCCTTGACATTCTTTCCATCTATGAAGCTGCTTCGGGACAGAAATTGAATATGGATAAATCAGAGGTGTCGTTTACCCGAAATGTAGAGCTTGCAAAGAGAGATTTGCTTCAGACAAAGTTAACCTTTAAGGCAGTAGACGACCACGAAAAATACCTTGGCCTTCCTACTTATGTGGGAGCGTTAAATAAGAAGATTTTCCAATCCATTCAAGATCGTGTTTGGAAGAACCTTAAAGGGTGGAAAGAGTGTTTTCTTTCACAAGCAGGAAGAGAGGTTCTCATCAAAGCCATTGCACAAGACATCCCTTCTTATGCAATGCAATGCTTTGCTCTACCTAAGAGCATTCTTGATGTAGTGGAGAGGTTGTGTAGGCAGTTCTTTAAGGGCCAGAAGGGTGAAGAAAGAAAGCTGATTTGGATAGCTTGGGAAAAAATGTATTATCTGAAAAAAGAAGGGGGCATGGGGTTTCGAAATATGCAGCTATTTATTGAAGCCCTTCTTGCAAAGCAAGGGTGGCGCATTCTCATAAACAAGGACTCTCTCATGTTCAAGGTGCTGAAGGGGGAATATTTTCCCAATTCTTCTTTTATGGATGCAAAGGTCAGCCTTACTGCGAGCTTTACATGGAAGTCAATCTGTAGTGTTAGGCAGGTTCTTAAAAAAGGTGTGAGGAAGGTGGTTGGTAATGGGGACTCTGTTGATTTCTGGTCATGGAATTACAGTAAGAATGGGGATTTTTCTGTTCGGACTGCCTATAATATGCTGCTATAGGAACGTAAACAAAATGCTCCTTCTTCTTCTCGTATTTTGTGTGATTTCAAGTGGAAGCTCTTGTGGCATTCAGATATCCCTCCCAAAATAAAATTGTTTGCTTGGAAGGCCTTGAAGAATGGGATACCTGTTCGTACAGAGTTGGTCAAAAGAGGTATGTCCATTGATCCGGTTTGCCCTATGTGTGGTGAAGGTGAGGAAAACATGTTTCATCTGCTGGTTCAATGTCCTGCTGCTCATATTGTGTGGAGTCAATCTCCCCTTAGAATACAAGTGAGTGAGGTTGGAGGTGAGAAAATTCAACAGTGGTGTTATAAGTTTGCTCATTCTATTTCTGAGAAGAAATGGTGGAGGATTTTTTGGTGTATTTTATGGGGCTTATGGAGATGCATGAATGTGTGGTTTTTGAAAAGGAAAGGTGGTAATGTGGGGAGGTTAATCACAAAGCTTTGCAAATGGTGAGTGAATGCGAGAGTGTCATGAATAAGGACGTAGCTGCTGCTAATGTCAATTGAAGATTTTTATAAAGTTAATTCTGATGCTTCTATTCTCGCGAATGGTTTGGTGGGTTTTGGAGGTGTGGTAAGGGATAGTACTGGTGATGTTGTGCTAGCTACTTGTTGCAAGGTCAGAGGTAGTAACGACATTGATGTTGCCAAAGGGCTCGCTTTAAGGTTTTCCTTAAGGGTCTCCTGGTAAGCTGGGTACCGCAAGTTGATACTTGAAATAGACAACCAACGTGTGTTCTTTGCTTTAAAGAAAGGAAAGGGGGATCCTTCATTCTTGGGCATGATCGTTGAGGATATCATTCTCATGGCTTATAACTACTATGATTGCTCCTTTTTATGGGTGAGGAGGACGGGGACTCAGGTGGCGCATCATCTAGCAAGGATAAGCTATAGGTTTGAGGAAGAGCGTGTTTGGCTAGAAGACTTTCCTGATGAAATTCAGGCCTATGTGAACTTTGATAGTGGTTCTTAGTTTCTTTGTTTCGTTTCCCGTCAAAAAAAAAAATTTGGAAAGTCAAGTCATATGTGTTTATTTAACTGGATAGACGCGCACAAAGATGTACTAGTAATACTACATACTCTGTAATTTACAAGCTACATATGTAGCTAGGCTTGTGTACTTCTGTAACTAGCATTGTTTGCATAGCACCTAAACCCATGTATTGTACAGAACTACAAAATAACGGTACTACTTCAGTTAGTAAATCAAGATTTTTTTTAAAAGGTAAGGAGGACCCTAATTGAATCTCAACCCTCACGGTTTTTTGGTCCGCTACTTACGGATCAGGCACTTTGAGAGTTGGGGGGGGGGGGAATAGGTTGGAAGGGTAAGGATCTCCATCCTCAAAGTGCCTCTAGTGGGGATTGAACCCCCAACCTCAAGGTTGAAAGGTGTCATCCTTACCACTAGTCAAGAATGACCTCTCGGCTCTTGCATACATTGTGTGTATGTACTTCTATCTATATTGTATCAGGGTTCTTAGGGAGCTCAACAAAACGGGAGTCTCGTCCTTTCATCCATTTTTTTTAAAAAATTATTCTTTTGAAAAAAGAAAAATTCTATTTTCAATCTAAACTATATATTAAAAGGCGTCAACCCGTCTTATGTGTGTCCAGCCACACCGTGTGACCACTTATAAAAGAACAAAGTAACCCATATAAACTGACCAAGTAACCCCTGTAATACTAACTGAGTAACCCCTATAACATTAACTGAGTAACCCTATAGCACCGACGAAGTAACCCCTTTAATACTGACCAAGTAACCCCTATTACACTAATGGAGTAACCCTTGCCATACGGTGTGGCTAGCCACATATAATACTTTGTTAACTGGCACTGGCCGCACTGTTCATAGTATATATGCAATGTCAATGCCACGTTATTATCCAAAATATATGCGCCACGTAAGCTTGCTATTTCTCATTTAACAAAATAAAATATGCTTTAAGCCAGATTCGAATCGTGAACCCCCAATGCGTAAAGGTAATACATTTACCATCGCAACCAACTTTTATTAATGTTTCAAATTTCATATAATATTATAAATTGCTTTCATTTATTAAGTAAATTAGAGATAATATAATTCATTTTTTTTTCACAAAATAAGAATATAATTAAATACATATAAGGTAAAAAAAAAAAAAAAGTGACAACCAAGACAATGCTCCAACCACATGTATTATAGTACAAATAGTTGAACATGATTATCAAATTAAAGAAATACACAAATTAGCAGCCCGGGGCATCGCACGGGGCATACACTAGTTGTAGAAATTATACATTTGTATAGTTGATTGTTGTATGTATAAGCTAGGGGTGAGCATGGGACGGGTACCCGTACCGTTAGTACTAACGGTTCGGGTACCCGATAACCAAAATCACTAAAAGTGATATCCATAACCGGAACCGATAAGTTCGGGTACCCGGACTTCGGGTACCCGGATTTTCGGATCGGTTATCGGGTACCCAATAAGATATCCAATAATGATAATTATACTTAATTACGTAGTTACTATGATATAATTTACAACTAATTAACAACAATACCATATGATCTTGACTAAATTATTAATAATATTACTAATCATTGATATAATAAAGTGATTATGAAGTAAAGTGAAAATTTAGATTTATATTAATAGATTTAAGTAGGGACAACAAGCAAAAAAAAATGCTTATCGGATCGGATCGGGTAACCGTTAATTTTAAAATGATACCCATAACCATACCCGATAACAAATTATCGGAACGGGTACCCGAACCGTTATGGTTATTGGATCGGGTACCCTAATTTTCGGAACGGTTACGGATCGGTTTTTCGGGTTTTCGGTTTTTTGGGTAGTTTTGCTCAGCCCTAGTATAAGCTATTTTGTTCATAATATAATCCTGAAAAAAAAAAAAAGCTATTTTTCTCATTCCCTAACTTAGGGTATTTGTTTCAAATACTGAGTACCAAACAACCACTTATCAAGGCATGACACAAAACAAAGCTTGATGTTGTGAAAAGTTTAACATATGCTCGTATTGTTAGCAACATATTCTTCCTATCTCATTAAGATCATGTGCCATTGTATAAATTCCAACGTATTTTGGAATTTGATACCAAGTTTGAAGAAGCATGTCCAATCAATTTTATCATGATCAATTATCTTGTCATCTCTTCTTAGGTAATAATTCTTTATTAATTTACTCTGAATTTTGCTTAAATTCTTGTTTCCACAAATTTATATTTGAATAATTGAATTGTTTAATATCTGGAATTAATATTTCTAGGAATTAAAATATTGCATATAAGATGATTACTAGGGTTTTTTTTTTATTGGAAAATTAAAATTTGTGTTAAAGGTTTAAGCTTAGTTCAAGGTTGTTCTAAAAATTTAATCAAATTTAATTTAAGATTTTTATAGTTAGCTGCGTTGTTAATTTTAATTTCTAAACACAATTTATCTAGAAATAAAGATGCGGATTCGTGTGAAATTGACATAATGTTTGTTGAATTTGTTGTATTGGAGAGTTTAGAGAATGTAGGTTTTAAATACAAGTAATCATTTATGGATGGATGCTCTAATTGAGCTTATACTTTGTACAATACATGGATACAATAACCGAGTCAAGCTCGAATTTTTCGTTTGTTTTTGCTCGAGTTTGTGTGCAAATTCCTTATTTAATTACTTTTTTCGATTAATACTTTAGCAGCTTGTTTGTTTAGAGGGATAGAAGAGGGTGATAGGATAAAAGAGGAGGGATTTAATCTCATCTATTGATTCCACCTTCTTATTCCACTTAATAATCCCATCCCTCCTATCAAACGCCCCGTAGTTTTACAAGAGTATTTGAAACAGGGCTTGCCTAGGTAATCACAAAATTTGTCAATCATAATCTCCACCTCAGCTTTTGTGACCCCCACTTGATGAATCAGCAAGATGAAACATCATTTTATAGAACGCCGTAACCGCAATTGGGTTAACCATTGAAAAGCTTCGTACTCTTTCTTGCTCCATTAAAGCTTCATCAACCTCCATTCCACCATTTTCCCCATCTCCACAACCTTTGAAGCTTTCCCGACACCACCATTGATGAATCCTCAAAATCCACCCACCTTCCCCAATCTTAAACGAAAACCCTATGAATAAAGGGTGAAATTAATGGCATGGTCAACCCCTAAGGGTAGGGGTGACCATGTCCTCCATTCAAGCTCCTTCCATTGAGCTTGATTTTCGAAGATGGGTCGTTAATGGTAGAAGTGAGGTCGTCGATGGCAAAGAGAGGAGATGAAATATACATGACGGTGGTTGTGATGATGGTTGTGGTTGTGATGGTGGTGGAGTGCTTTCACGTTTGACATCGATCGCCGATTGAGTGAGCTCTTCTCTTGGAAGTTACCTCCATTGTTGAGAGATTGAGAAGAGTGAGGAGAGAGAAAGTTGATGGAAAATGTTATGTTAACGGTGTGAATTGTGTGACTGTGAGCTGGAGTAGTGATATGGCAAGAATGCCAACTGTCAATAACAAATTTACCATACCATCCCTAATTTAATGATGGAAATCTCATTTACACCCTTATGATTGACAATTTTTGTAGATCATGAAGATTAACTGGTGTTTTCCCATTTGAAACAGCCCCTTGATTATATTTTCCGATGAAAAGGTCAGTTTTCCCATTAGTATTTTGCCCTTGTGTCGTATCCAAAATTTCTAAGTCCAATTAAAACTAATGAGAAACTTTGAGTCTTTTGTTTGACCATCCGGCGGGTTTAGACTCACAATGGTGGTCGGATGGTTGGGAAGGCTATGAGAGGGGAGAAGAGAGAAGGTATAGTGGACATGGGAGGGGAGGAGAGACAAAATTGAGTGGCCATGGGAGGGGATGGTCGGCAAGGCGATGGGAGGTGGTGGGGAGAGAAGTGTTTTTATTTTTCATAATGCCACTAAGTTAAAAAGAGATGTTAATATAAGATATTAATAGGGACTAGCTCAAATCTAGGCCAAAATGAAAAAGATAGTTCTACTTAAAAGGAAAAAAAAGGATATTGTTGTTCGTAAACTACCTCGGGTTTTGGGTAGTCTTTCTCTTTCTTTATCTGTTGAATTTTTTTAATGCATGCATCGTACATACAAAGTATAAACTACAGATGCTTTTTATAATCATCCCTTTATTTCTTTATGGGAGAAGATTTGCAATATTTATCTTTATCAAAACAATTTTACTTATTGACATTCTCTAGACCAACTGTTTCTGTCTTGGACTCTTAATAATGGTAGATATTGCCTTGGAAAATCTCCACCCTTCTTGATTGTTACGTCAAAAGCAATAACATATTAACAGGGGTCATAAATGCAACTATGCAAGTACAGCTATTTTCTCTTGTATTCTTGTGTATTTAATTATTTATGGAGTGCAACACAATCAAACTATCCTTACTGTACTAAAAATATAAGGCTAGTACACAATGGTTGACTTGCCAAATAAAATATACATGTCCTTTGAATCCCACTTGACACGACTATAGTATTCTAATCAATTTTCATTTATATCCCATCCTTTTCCTCAACTACATGATAAAATCGTTTTTTTTTTGTTCTATACTTACTTCATCTATCTACTTCCATTTTAGCAACTTTTGAACATTCTACTGAGGATTAATTATCATTTTCAGTTTTTAACCTTGCACTAATTTTTAATTAGTAGAGCTTTCTTGGAGGTTTCACAGTAGAAAAAAGGGTACCTATACTGAAGATTAGGTGACAAGTTCTTTTAACCTCTTTTGCTCTTTCTTAATTGGCAAAGTTTTCAATAATTACAAGTTTATAATAGAGTGTCAAAGTTTCTTATTAGTTTTAATTTGACTTAAAATTATTAGAATGTTGAATACATTAATAGAATTGACCAAATCATTGACTTGTTGTTTGTCTTTATCTCCTCTGCCTTGAAGAAGAGGCCCACGTTCATTTCACAACCATGCAAATTTCTGAAATTCTGTATAAAAATATCTGTTAAAAGGCGGCAAGCAGTGGGTGTAACATTATTGAAAAAACTCAATTATATGCATTTGTCATGCTGACTTTGGTAGTTGATTGTGGTGGTTTACAAGTTTTCATGAGTTTTACGTGCTATTTGAATTAAGTTGTGTGCTATTTGAGTCTTTTTTTTGTTTTGAATGAATTAATTCCATTGTCTCCTGCAAACAAAAATGTGCAAGATTACAGCTGCCTCATATGGCTTTTTTCTTCTTTTTTTGCTAGTCCTGAATCTCATCATAACTACTTCCACTTCTCAGGACACTATTACTGTAAACCAGTCTCTCCAAGATGGTAAGACCCTAGTTTCTGCAAATGGGAACTTCGAGTTAGGATTCTTCAGTCCTGGTAGTGGCAGCAGCACAAGAAGATATGTAGGAATCTGGTTTAAGAAAATCCCAGTTGTGTCTGTTGTTTGGGTTGCCAATCGAAACTTTCCGCTTCTTGATTCTTCTGGTGTTCTTCAGTTTAGCAAAAAATCTGTTCTGGTACTTGTCAATGGCACGGGAGGATCTGTTTGGTCCACTAATTCATCGAGATCAGTATCGAATCCAGTTGCACAACTTTTGGATTCAGGAAACCTTGTTGTCAGAGACCAGAAAGATGATAATCTTGACAATGTCTTGTGGCAGAGTTTTGATTATCCCTGTGATTCCCAGCTGCCGGGAATGAAGTTGGGAAGAGACCTTGTTACTGGGTTTGACAGGTTCCTTACTTCCTGGAAAAGCAGTGATGATCCTTCTCCAGGTAGCTATACGTATCGGATTGATCCTCAAGGATACCCACAACCGTTCCTTCTGAAAGACGACGTTGTGCAGTTTCGTGATGGTCCATGGAATGGTGTTTGGTTTTCTGGTACTGCCAGGTTGCCAGCTGATTCCACTCAGGTGTATAAATTTGTTTTTAATAACAGGGAGGTGTCGTATGTCTATGAGCTCATCAACATCTCAATCATCACTAACAGAATTGTAAATCCCTATGGAAATATTCAACGTCAAGAATGGAATAATCATACACAAGGGTGGGCAACATTTTACTCAAAACCAATTGATAATTGTGATACTTATGGGGTGTGTGGTGCATTTACTAGTTGCAACCTTGTAAGATCTCCTCAATGTCAATGCATGAAAGGATTTGTGCCCAAGTCATCCACAGATTGGAATGCAGGGAATTGGATTGATGGGTGTGTTCGTAGTGCTTCGTTGAATTGCAGTGTCAGTGACGGGTTTATCAAGTATGCCAATGTCAAGCTGCCTGACACAAGATATTCCTGGTATAACAAGACAATGACTCTTGATGAGTGCAGGGGCAAATGCTTGGAAAACTGCTCTTGCGTGGCTTATGCTAATATAGATGTAACCAATGGTGGAAGTGGCTGCTTTTTGTGGATTGATACCGTGATTGATGTGAAAGTTATACCTGGTTCAGGACAAGATCTTTATGTCAAGGTGCCATCTTCTGAATTGGGTAAGAATCTTTTGTGTGTTATTATTATTAGCATACTATCAACATTTGACTGCTACTTGACTATCTGTAAGCCGGCAAAATCTGTTGAATTCCTAAATGTACTAACCTTCACAAGATTAATATGGCTTTCATGGATTTTTTTTTTATTTTTTATTTTATTTATTTTTTTCTTTTGGTGTTGACTTGAGCTATTGAAGAATTAACTCAAACCTTTCATCATTTTGTGTATGTGTAGGAGGTAATAGGAAAAAACGGGTATGGATTGCTATTATAATTTCCAGTATTTTGGCTGTTATGTCTCTCTGTGGAGTTGCACTTTTTATTGTGTGGAGAAGGAGGCGGAAGAGAGCAGGTATGCTAATTTCTGTTTCATGATTTCAACTGCTATTATTCCTTTCTAAAGTATGGGTTGATCATTGTTTGGGAATTAGAAGATAACTCTTTCTATCTTCTGGCTTGTAGTTCATTGCACCCCAAAATTTGGTGCTACTCTGACTCTATTCCTGTTTATTGATATGTTATGTTCTTGCAGAAAAATACATTGCTAGTAGAAGATTCACCATAAATAACAACAGTGAAGGAGAATCTGAATTGCCAATATATGCTTTTGATGTAATTGCCAAAGCTACAAACCATTTTTCCTTTTCTAACAAACTTGGAGAGGGTGGCTTTGGACCGGTATACAAGGTTAACTTTATCTCTATTTATTTATTTTCTTTCAAGGCTTCCATTAATTTGCATTGATGATTTGATGCTGTTGTTACCGTCTTTCTGAATCACATTATAGATGCATTCGGTAAAACTTGTAAACAGTGATGCAGATGATGGAGTAAAGATGAAAATTCAATTCATGTGATTCTTGCTCATAGTACTTTTTTCTTTTCTGGAGTTGGATGTGAATAGTTTAAAATCTGAATGTAGTTTCATGTGTTGATTGGAGTTTGACTTAATACTTGCAATGAGCAGTAATTTACCTGCATGTAACTTGCATGTCCAGCAAGAGTAGAGGATTGGCCATCCTGTTCTTGCTTCTGGGTTTTGGCCATAAGAAAACTGATTCTGAAACTATTTTATGACTAGTAATTCACAGTTCCATTGTTTGAGAGAGTGCTCAAGTCTAGAGATGAAGTCAATATGCTCTGACAATCTGAAAGCTGTAGTAGGGGCTTTCTGTGTCTCAATTAAAGGCATTATTATTACAACAAGAACAATCACGTTCACTCTAGGAGTTTTGTTTTTTAAATTGTCTCTTGATAATTGTTAGGGAGTGCTAAGTGATGGACAAGAAATAGCTGTGAAAAGGCTCTCTAAGGATTCAAGACAAGGACTGGACGAATTCAAAAATGAGGTTATATTCATTGCAAAGCTTCAGCATCGAAATCTTGTGAAACTTATGGGATGTTGCATTGAAGCAGATGAGAGGTTGCTTATCTATGAATATATGCCCAAGAAAAGTTTGGACTGCTATATCTATGGTATGTCTTACTTTAGATTTCATGTTTACATATCTGTTTCTTTTTTTGTAACTAGTGCACATATTAATTACTGACTATATTTTTGAGTTTGATTTCTTATGAGGATAAGGTAATACGCTTTGCAACATAGTGATGTAAACTACTCATAAAAATAAATTCAAAACTTTATGCCTTGTTTAGAGTGAGTGTTTCAATGAAAAATTTGATCCAAGTTATATAATTTGGCTAGTTACACACTTACACATCCTTAGCAACAAAAGCTTACAGTCATACTTTGTGGACAGATCCAACAAGCATTGACTTATTAGATTGGCCAAAGCGCTTTGAGATTATTATGGGAATTGCTCGTGGGCTTCTATATCTTCATCAAGATTCTAGACTGAGAATTGTTCATCGAGACCTCAAAGCGAGCAATATTCTACTAGATTTTCAGATGAATCCCAAAATTTCTGATTTTGGCCTGGCTAGATCTTTCATTGGAAACGAGGATGAGGCACAAACAAAGCGAGTAGTTGGAACATAGTAATATTCTTACCTCATTTGTTCTTCTGCCGGTCTCTCCTTGACAGTTTCCTGATATTTTGCTAATTTTTTGCAGTGGTTACATGCCTCCTGAATACACTATTGACGGATTATTTTCAGTGAAGTCTGATGTCTTCAGCTTTGGAGTATTAATACTTGAGATAGTGAGTGGCAAGAAAAATAGAGGGTTTAATCATCCAGACCACCATCACAATCTTGTTGGACATGTAAGACTAGTCTTCTTTCTTTCGCAAAGCTAAGTTGTAGCATGATGTCATTGATATATAGGCTAATAGGGGGGGGGGGCTGTACTTGGAAATTGTTATCATTTATTGAAGGGGTCTGTTAATTACCTGACCAGTGTGTGTAAATTGTATAGGCATGGATGCTTTTCAAAGAAGATACAGCTTTGGATGTAGTTGATCCGTTGATTAGGAACTCGAGTTATGCACCCCAATTGCAGAGAATGATTCACATTGGTTTGCTATGTGCTCAGCAACATCCAGATGATAGGCCAAGCATGTCACTCGTTACTGTCATGCTGAGCGGTGACTCTAATTTACCTGAACCTAAAGAGCCTGGCTTCTTTGTTGGAAGGAATTTGCCACAGGAATCAGTTTCCGGCAACACCCAATCAAGCTCCAATTATGAATCTGTATCATTGCTAGTTGGGCGGTAGGGTGGTGTAATTCAATATAGAATCGAACTTAGAATTCATTTTAATCTTCAACCATGGATATCAAGAAACTACTGACTTACTGAGATTCCAAAAGCTGAAGTAAGTTCTCCGTTTCTTGAAAAGAAATTAGGAAAAAGTAATAAAAAAGAAATTAGTAAGTTCTCCGTATCATTCATTCAGGTTTCAGAAACGTTTTTTCCATGGTTACAGGAATGCTCCTTACAAGAAGTCATCCTAGGTGGGAACCTTATTGGAGACATCAGGTATTGATGCATTGATATGTCATGGATCTCTTACTCACTCAAACACCATGCATTTTAATTTGTTGTTCTATTCTGGATTAGATAGCTTTGTAAAGGATTTGCTCTGAAATCATTTTTATGGAGAACGATGGATTTTTATAAAATTCCTTTTGCATATCTTGCAGAGAAGATGAGCTAGAGAAGAATGTGCTTGCAAGTAGCTGTTTCAAGAAGAGTAAATAGGTCTTTCTGAGTATCATTGCACAGGAACCAGGAAAGTTCTAACCCATTGGAAATTTAAGCCAATTTGTTTATGTACACGGTACACCTAGTTTTGGTTCACATACTTTCACTGCTTCACTGTACAAAAATTAGTTTAGTCTCCACTAGATGTAAAAGTGTTGTGATAAATGATGATGTTCAATAGTAAATAACAAGCTTATTTGATTTGATGGCCTTAATTTCTCTCCCATTTATCTACATCTGAATGAATTTTTAATATTTTTATTACCAATTTTTTTCATTTAGACCAAATTATAGTCCAAGCTGTTTTTTGTGAAGTCCGTTCGCATTATATGCTCTGATGAACTATCATGTTTTCCCAACACATTTCAATCATCTTATTTTATTCAGTCATAGAAATAAGTTAAAGTCTATACGTTTTGTTACCATATCCAATTTTCGTGCATCTGTAGGATTTCATAATTTAGTCTCATATATTTCTTACAATTGTTGGTGTACTTCTTTCTTTTCTATTTTTATGATGATGCTGACGATCTTGACATAGTATAGATATGAAAACTCTATGTTGAATGGGTTTATGAAGACTTATTCAAAAGAAGCGGCTCTGAAAATCTAGTCAATGTTGACGCTCTGATGAATATGATATATAATGTTGGGTCAAACTGTTTTACTCATACCTCTTGCTGCCATGTACATGTATGGGAAATGTTTGGTTAACCCTTTTAATTTGCAATCCTCATAACCATTGGAAAGTTCCTCACAAATGCAGTACATAGTTTAGAGAAAAAAAAAAAAAAAAACACTTTATTCTGTTGCATTTTTGAATATTTATATTCTCTCTCTCTCTCAACTCTCATGACGGTTGACAAGTCATTTTCCTAAAATCTCGTCCTTTCTTTGGTGTGTGTGTGTGTGAACATCTAAGGGTTTGTTTGTTGGAAAATCTTGATTATGTCAAATTTTCATAATAGAATAATCTTCTTCAGAGGATTACATTATTAGCTATAGTTCATTTGCACACAAGGATAATTGTTTATAATAATATGCATGTCTAATGTTGAATGAACTGATTTTGACATGAAGTTGCTGACTTTTTGTTATACTTTGCACACTGGGATTATTGGTTTATAATAATTATGCTTGTCTGATGTTGAATGAACTGATTCTGAGCACCCAGTTAAGCTCTTATCTATCGCTGTAATATACGTTTTAGATTTGTTCTATTGTATTGGGCTTTCTTTCTTACTTTTCTCTAGTCACTATGTTCTTGAGTTAAGTGGGTTGTGCTAACCATCATGAAAGCAACCGCATATATTCTTCTATCGTTACTTGTATTTGTAGTTACTACCTCTGTAGCTCGAGACACGTTAACCACAACTCAATCCATTCGGGATAGGGAGACCTTGGTGTCTTCTGGTGGAACCTTTGAGCTGGGATTTTTCACCCCAGGCAGTACTGAGAGACGATATATTGGAATCTGGTTTAAAAATGTTCCAGATCAAACTGTTGTTTGGGTTGCAAATCGAGAAAGTCCACTTCTTAATTCTTCTGGTGTTATCCGGTTCACCAACAATTCTCTTCTTGTACTTATGAACAATACTGGTAGTGTAATATGGTCTACCAATTCTTCAAGATCAGTGCTGAATCCAATTGCACAACTTCTTGACTCAGGAAACTTTGTTGTCAGAGATCAGAATGACAACAATCCAGATAACTTCTTGTGGCAAAGTTTTGATTATCCTTGTGATTCACAGCTACCTGGAATGAAGATAGGAAGGGACCTTGTTACTGGTTTAGATAGGTATTTAACATCCTGGAAAAGTAGTGATGATCCTTCCCCAGGGAGCTATACCTACCGGTTCGATCCCCAAGGATATCCGCAACCATTCCTGTACAGAGATTCTGCTAAGCAGTTCCGAGATGGTCCATGGAACGGCTACTGGTTTTCTGGGAACAACTTGTTAGACTCAAATCCTTCAGAATTATACCAGTTTGTTTTTAATGACAAGGAATTTTACTATGTCTATAAGCTTATGAATTTTTCAGCTGTCACCAATAGACTTTTAAACCCGTATGGGACTCTGCAGCGAGTTGAGTGGAACAATCGTACACAAGGATGGGCCACATATTTATCGAAACCCATAGATGGCTGTGACGCATATGCAGTTTGTGGCTCATTTGGTATTTGTAGTCTAATGGATTCTCCTCAATGTCAGTGTGTAAAAGGATATGTGCCTAAATCTCCAAAAGATTGGGATGGGAGGATTTGGTCAGACGGGTGTGTTCTGAATACCCCTTTAAATTGTAGCATCAACAATGGTTTCGTAAAATACTCCAATGTCAAATTGCCTGACACGAGATCCTCTTGGTACAATACAACCATAACTCTTGAGGAATGCAAGAATAAGTGCTTGAAAAATTGCTCTTGTGTTGCCTATGCAAATTTGGATGTCACTGAAGGAGGAAGGGGCTGCTTGCTTTGGTTTGATGATTTGATTGATGTGCGAGTTCTCTCGGGTGTTGGGCAAGATCTTTATGTAAGGGTGGCATCGTCTGGGTCAGGTGAGAACCTAATTACTGGTTCTTTTTAATATTTCAGTTGGAGAATGTGCTTATACTTGATTTAATTCTTCCTGTTGAAGGAAACCAAAGGATTATATCTGTAACGGTGTGTGTTATGACATTATCTGGTTATCATAGGAACAAAATATCTTCTTTGCAACACATTGTTATGGACATATTCTCCGAGGTACTTCTGTCTGGCTGCATTTTGTATTCCCTGAGAAATTGTTTGCTATTTGCATGATAGTAGCCTTCGTTTTTTTTTTTTTTTTTTCCTTCTTTTGGGATTCAGCAATTATCCTGATAAAATTACTGTAATGTAAATGAGTTTGTAGATAGGGAAGGAGTATCATTTGTTTTTTATTCTTTTCACTTATGAGATGGATCTAGATGCTAATAATATATAATCTATATATTAGTAAGTGATAAGAAAATTGTGCTGATCCAGTTGGTGTTATCTTACTGATATTGCTTTGAAAGATGTCTTACAATTTTCTGTTTTTCTGTTTAAATTCATTTGTTTTCCTAGTCAATTTGGAACTGAAGAATTTAGTTTGGTGTTTCTCTGTATTGTAGGTGGTGATAAGAAATTATGGATCTGGATTGCAGTAGGCTCCAGTTTGGTATTGATTCTGATCTTATGTTGTGCTGTGATCTTTATTCGTTGGAGGAAACGGAGGCTCAACAGTGACGGTAACTGATAGGAGTTTGTACTCTTTTCTTGTTCTGTTTTTAATCTGAAGTTCCATACTACCATAGCAATTATAGAGCTCAATATTCTGTGGTCCTGTAACCATTATTATCATAATTTAGGATATTCTCCATCTCATGACACTATAGCAGAAATTATAGAAATTGATACGGTGTATATATGAGCCATTGAGGAACCTCTAGCCCTGGATCAATCTTCTATTTCTTTATTTATTAAATGTGGTTTTTCTTTGTTCACAGTTAAGGATCTAGCAAGTAAAAAAGAAAATGGCATTGAAAAGCATGAGGAAGAAAGTGAGCTGCCTATGTTTCCCTTCGACGTAATAATTCAAGCTACCGATTACTTTTCACATACCAAGAAGCTTGGAGAGGGAGGCTTTGGATGTGTCTATAAGGTAGTAGTTTTAATTTTTTTATTAATTTGCTAACATAACTTATTTTTGAAGAAGATATGAATTGTCAGACATATTGGCATTGCACAAATCATGCCAATTGTCAGAAATATTAGCATTGCACATCAGACCCCCTCATGTCAACACTCCTCTCTCCTAGTTCAAGTAGAGATTATGAGGAGGTCAGGGTGGGGGGTAAAAAAAAAAAAATTATGTTTATTGGCTCTTTTCATATGTTTGACATGGATTAACTTTGATATTTGCTCCTTCAATGTAGAATTTATATACCAATTATTACTGTATCTTTTAGTTTCTTGGGAAAGATTTCTGCTGAACTTTCATAGGTTTACCCATAAATATAAATTACAGAAACAAGATTAACATTCTTTAAGCTCTATTTTGCGTGTGTTAGATATTATATAATGATATTATGTCATTATTAGGTATAAATGTATAATATTAGATCACATCGGAGACTTCTAGTCTTCTACTACTCTCAACTTGTAAAGGATCTGATGTAAGCCAATGAAGCTCTTGTGAGTCACTTATTCTAGGTTTGTTATATCATCCAAACTCTGAAGTATATTTCTTATTTTGTCGCATGATTATTCTCATTGTACTGGACAATTTTATTTTATTTTTTTACTTCGTATATTTATGATAAATATATTTTGATTTCCTGTTGTTATAAATTCAGGGAGTGCTGAATGATGGGCAAGAGATTGCTGTGAAAAGGCTTTCGAAGGACTCAAACCAAGGGTTGGATGAGTTTAAGAATGAGGCTCTATTTATTGCCAAGCTTCAGCATCGCAACCTTGTGAGACTTATAGGATGTTGTGTTAAAGCAGAAGAACGGATATTGATATATGAATACATGGCTAATAATAGCTTGGACCGGTTCTTATTTGGTAAACCTCTTCTTAGCCTTGACATCTATGATCTAAATTGTACTAACATGTTCCTTTAGTAAGTAAGTCAATCAGTAAGTTGTATTGTGGACACACGGATCAAGCAACCATCAATAAGTACGGCCTCTCCCCTCCCCAATGTTTGAAATTAGGAAGTTAGGAACCAATAGGCTAGAGCTTTGCTCCTTAAATACTCACTTGTATAATTCGATATATTTGATATATACATCCATAACAAAGGAATTATTGTTTCTGAATTTTACCAGATCAAACAAGCAGTGGCTTATTGGATTGGCCAAAGCGTTTTGAGATAGTCAAGGGGATTGCTCGTGGCCTACTATATCTTCATCAAGATTCAAGATTGAGAATAGTTCACAGAGATCTTAAGGCAAGCAATGTCTTACTTGATAATGAGATGAACCCCAAAATTTCTGACTTTGGCATGGCAAGAAGTTTTATTGGAAGCGAAGATGAGGCACGGACAAAAAGGGTGGTTGGAACATAGTAATATCCTCTCCTCATTTTGTACTTACCCCCTCTCATTTGAGGTCCATATATATGCTAACGTTTATTGTTTTGTTACAGCGGCTACATGCCTCCTGAATATACAATTGATGGCCTATTTTCAGTGAAATCTGATGTCTTCAGCTTTGGAGTAATAGTGCTTGAGATTGTATGTGGCAAGAAGAACAGAGGATTCATCCATTCAGATCACCATCACAGCTTGCTTGGACATGTAAGATTAATCTTCCTTTCTTAAAATGCCGACCAAGGTCATGCAATTATTGCTTAGGGTTTAGGCTATCCCCTGGTTTTGGTGCTAATGTGGTATGCTGAATTAAACCATCATGTCATCAGAAAAATTCTCCCGTCTCCTATCTCTGTTGCTCTTGGTGAAGTTGTGATTTTAGCCCTCTTCTTATTGAAGATAAGCAACCCTCATGCCATCTTTAGGATATTACATGGGAAATGAGTTTAAACAACAATTACTTGACCATTGCATTTGTGATTAGGTGTGATGACCAAGATGCATTGGCATGGTTTTAGCCCAAGTTTCGCCAAAAATATTTAATCATAATAAGCAGTACCATGAAGCTTTATAATTTTGTAAATGCAAATCGCCCCAAAGTGGTGGCAGTATTTACTCCCTCAGCTTCACTATAGTGGTTACATTTGAGATTTTCACACACAATGAGATATGTTTGGAAAATATAAGAGAATACAGGAAGGTGGAAGTGGAATGTTGTTAGGAAAAAAAAAAAAAAAAAAACTAGTTAAGTGGAGTGTTGTGAGAATATGAAAGGAATAAAATAGTAGGTTGAGTGAAATGTTATTAAGTAAAAGGAAGAATAATAAATAATAGGCTGAGTGGAATGTACGTTGTAAGTTTAATTGGGAAAAGATAGTGAAAATGAACTGACTGAGGTGGGTTTACCCTAAAATAAATAATGCAAAAGTGTAAATATTCACTTGAAAGTTGAAACACATAATTATGGAGAGTGTGATCATTATCATGAAACGGAGGGAATTTAAGGTTGCATATTATTGTTATCTCCCTAGTTTGGTACGGCTGAGTAATCTGACTGATATATGTTGTCTAGGCTTGGATCCATTTCTTAGAAGGCACTGCTTTGGATATTGTGGATACATCAATATGGAACATGAGCTATTCATCGGAAATGCAAATGGTGATTCACATAGGTTTGCTGTGCGTTCAGCAGCATCCAGAAGACAGACCTAGCATGTCACAAGTTTCTGTCATGTTAAGTGGTGATACCAAATTGCCTGTACCTAAAGAGCCTGGCTTCTTCATTCAAAGGTATTTGCCCAAAGAACTAAACTCAAGAGGCACACAATCTCATTCCAATGATAAAATTACTATTAGTTTACTGTCTGCTAGATGAAGTGTACATATTGATCATTCCTGTATCCTTATGGTTTCTACAGAAACTGTAAAATTACTGCTGTAAATTGCTTTCTGAAATCAAACTTCTATATTTTGTAATCCGTAAATAGATGTATTATGACTAGCAGCATTTACAATGTTGATTTTCAATATCTTGAATATAGCTAGTTTGAGTTAGTCATACTCAATTTTGAACTTAACAAAGGAAACGGTCGTGTCATTGTTATTGGATGGAGTATGGTTGCATTGTGTAAAGATTGAACATATTCTACATGCAATTTTCAGAACAGCAGAAAAATATGCTGCAAAAATCTGAACATTCTAGAATCAATTGACCAATCAAAGGTAGAGAAGAGAATTGAAGAAAAACTTACAGAGTTACAGTAACAAAAGGTTGAAATATAATTGTATGGGACTTAATCTTAATCACTAAAAAGTCTAAATCATATAGCAAGGTTAAATTCTATGAAGCAGCTGTTGACTATTGTATCAACCTGTCTAGTGGGATGAACCTTCAAGCAGTTATGTTTGAATAAAGAATGCAAATTTTAGCCACGGAAAATTTGGATGAATTTTCAAGTTTTTAATTAATGACATTGCAAAAATTTGAAATAAATGAGCTTTACAATTGATTTGTTCACTCATAAGCAATGCAATCTCCCTTTCAGAAGGTCTGAACTAAGTAGATCAATCACAGAAAATAATTGGATCTCTTGTTAGGTTGTGTTAGCTTTACTTGCACATTGATCATTCACTTTTCTTCTGAAAGCAAGATGACAACTTTGTATGTTATAGCTCTTTTATGGTCATTTTTGTCTCTGATCATTACTTGCATAGCTATAGATACAATCACTCTAGGTCAATCCATTCGAGATGGAAACTTCTCGGAGACTTTAGTGTCTGCTGGTGGAGATTTTGAGCTGGGATTCTTCTCAGGAACTAATGAGAGGAGATATGTCGGGATTTGGTTCAAGAAAATCCCAAGTACAACGGTTGTTTGGGTTGCCAATCGAGAAACTCCCATTCTTGATTTTTCTGGTGTTCTTCAGGTTACCAACAACTCTGTTCTCAAACTTTTCAATGGTTCTGGAGGAGTCCTGTGGTCTACCAATACAACAAGATCAGTAAAGAATCCAATTGCGAAGATTTTGGATAATGGAAATCTTGTTATAAGAGATCAAGATGATGACAACCCTGATAATATCTTATGGAAAAGTTTTGACTATCCTAGTGATACCATGCTGCCAGGAATGAAGTTGGGAAGGGATCTTGTAACTGGGTTTGATCGGTTTCTGACGTCATGGACAAGTAGTGAGGATCCTTCTCCGGGTAGCTATACATATAAATTTGATCCTCATGGATATCCACAGCCTTTTGTTTTTAGAAATGGTTCTGTTGAGCTGTTCCGGGATGGCCCTTGGAATGGTGTTTGGTTCTCTGGAACCTCTATGTTACCAGACGATACTTTGGCCAGTTTTGATTTTAGTAACAAGGAGATGTATTATACCTATACAATTTCTGACATCCCGACTATGAGGACTTTGAATATTGATGGAAGTATTCAACGTCTT
Organism: Chenopodium album; assembly: GCF_948465745.1. NCBI lineage: Eukaryota > Viridiplantae > Streptophyta > Magnoliopsida > Caryophyllales > Amaranthaceae > Chenopodium > Chenopodium album. Next base: position 25,894,448 of record NC_137860.1, on the reverse strand, counting down.
AATTGGAATAATAATACAGGTGATTGGGAACCACTTTATAATAAGCCAAATGATAGATGTGACACTTATGCATCCTGTGGCTTATTTGGTATTTGTAACCTTGCAAATTCTATTCAATGTCAGTGTCTGAAAGGGTTTGTGCCAAAGTCACCCAAAGATTGGAACAATGGGGTTTGGTCAGGTGGGTGTGTTCATAACGGCCTATTAAACTGCAGCATTAACAATGGGTTCACGATATATTCCAGTGTCAAATTGCCTGACACGAGATATTCCTGGTATAATACAACCATGAACCTAGATGAATGCAAGCACAGATGCTTGCAGAATTGCTCCTGTACAGCTTATGCAAATTTAAATGTCATAGGTCGAGGAAGTGGTTGCTTGCTTTGGTTTGATACTTTAAAGGATTTGAGAGCTATCAATGGCCCTGGACAAGACCTTTACGTAAGGGTGTCCTCCAAGTCTAGTAAGGATTTATTGTTGATGCTGTTCCTTAAACCATTTTTTATCTTCAGTTTTTATTTTCTATGTTAAAAAATTTAACATTCTTATAAATTTTTTGTTTCTGGTCTGAACTTTTTTGTTCCTGATCCTGTTTTGAACTGTCATTTCTGTAGGTGGTGGAAAAAGACGAATCAGGATAGCAGTAGGTTCCAGTTTATCAGCTGTCTTGCTTATATGTGGTGCTATTATTATCTTTTTTCGAAGGCAGAAAAGGAAGGAGGGGAGGAAAAGAAGTCAGTAAAAAACTTATGCTGTTTTCTTTTTATCTAAATCTCAACTGATGTTTGAAAGTTCAACATCCTGTGGTTTTAAATGAAAATTTATTTTGTAGTAGCAGTATAACTTTTTAAGTCTGAAACATGCTGGTTCCAACTGTAGGAAAAAAATTGTGCTTCGGTCAATCTCATATTTATTCTACCATTATTTTTAATTTCTTATCTGTGGTCACAGGAAACATTAAAACAAGGGAAAGTGAACAAGAAAACCGTAGCAACAAAAAGGAGTCCGAGTTGCCAATATTTTCCTTCGGTGTGGTAGAGAAAGCTACCAATTACTTTTCACTCAGCAACAAGCTTGGAGAAGGAGGCTTTGGGTCTGTCTACAAGGTATCAGATTCAGTCATTTGCTCAACTACTTGGTTGCTTACAGAGGCACTGGCCAATGTAAGCAAATACAAGTATTACTGTCAGATACTCCAATGCTGTTAGGAATCGAGTTGGGCAGCTGATATCTGTTATATTGTTTGGTGAACATCCTTATTGAAAGGACGATATTTTTTACGACATTTCATATATTTTAATTAAATAAATGTGAATTAGACAGGTTTTACTTCTAAATTGGTGTACAGTTCTGATTGCCACGTCTAATAATTCCCAGGGATTGCTGAACAATGGGGAAGAGATAGCAGTGAAAAGGCTTTCAAAAGATTCAAGACAAGGAATAAATGAATTTAAGAATGAGGCTTTGTTTATTGCTAGGCTTCAGCATCGCAATCTTGTGAGACTTATTGGATGCTGTGTTGAAGCAGAAGAAAGGATTTTAATCTATGAATACATGCCCAATAGAAGCTTGGACCACTTCATATTTGGTTTGATATTCTCTAGACTTCACATCCATGCTTATTTTATCACTTTCATTGAAACTTTTTTCTTTCCTTTTTTTTTTTTTTTTTTTTTTTTTTTTTTTTTTTAAAAAAATTTTTTTTTTTAACATGCAGAATAACTAATAAGTTCAGTAAAATTTACGGTGTTTGTCCTGAAACTGAAGCTTTAGATTAGAGCATTGACAATCATTAATACAAAAAACTAGGCATTCTTTGCATTTAAATCACTATGAAATGATTGAAATCATCCAAATTTACTGCACCCATCACTGGCAACACACGATGAATAGAAAAGCTTACAGTTCTGATGTATTTGCAGATGAAACGAACAATTCTACATTGGATTGGACAAAGCGTTTTGATGTAATTAAGGGGATTGCTCGAGGTCTGCTTTATCTTCATGAAGACTCTAGATTGAGAATAGTCCATCGAGATCTTAAGGCAAGCAATGTATTACTTGATTCTGAGATGAACCCCAAAATTTCAGATTTTGGCTTGGCTAGAAGTTTTGATGGGAATGAACACGAGGCAATGACTGTCAGGGTAGTCGGAACATAGTAATTTTCCTACATCACTTTACACTCCTCGACTTCTTGTATCTTATCCTTATGTTGATGACTAATTACATACTTTGTATGTTATTTTGTGACAGCGGTTATATGCCTCCTGAATACACGATTGATGGGATATTTTCAGTAAAATCTGACGTCTACAGCTTTGGAGTATTGGTACTGGAGATTATTTCTGGCAAGAAAAATAGAGGGTTCCAACATTCAGATCACCAACACAACCTTCTTGGACATGTAAGATCAGTCGTACCTTTCTCTGGTTGCAACTTTTCAACTCTTTGTTTTCTGATTTCAGACTGTATCTGATGAACCATATCTTCTTTCAAGCATGCAACAACTCTAACAACCTTTTTAGGATTGAGACAGGAATGTAGAATTTGTGCAAGTTATTATATTTGATAAATCATATTTTACAGGCAATTATCAAAACATTATTTAACATGGTTAAAGTTTGGTAAGTAAATTGGTTAAAGTCTTAGGATGATACCAAAGGGAGAAAATTACGTCTACATTATTTATCCTTCGTATAAGTTCATAATATGTTTTCGAAGATCTTTTCAATGAAGTTTACTCATTTCAGCTATAATCAGTGCTGCTCGATCTATTGTGTTCTATCTCAACTAAAATTGGTCTCCTGATATGTGGTACACCAAGTAAACAATGTTTTTTTTTACTGATCTAAAATACTTTTCACTTAAACGAACTAAGGGCATGTTCTCATTGACTGAACTCAGCTGAACTGAACTTAGTTGAACTTAATTGAACTGAATATATTATAAGAGAAGGAAATTAGGAGTTGAACTGAACTGAGAATTGAACTGAAAATAATCGTATGAGAACAGGCCCTAATTGCTAAAACATATTTGAGTAAGTTGAACAGACCAACTAACTTGATTTTGTCTATGTTATGTAGACATGGATGCTTTTCAGAGACAAGAAGGCTTTGGACATTGTAGAACCATCAATTCGGAACCCAATCTATGATTACGAAATGCAAAGATCGATACACTTAGGCTTGCTGTGCGTTCAACAGAATCCAGAATATAGGCCTAGTATGTCTTTCGTAACCGCCATGTTAAGTGGAGATAGCCAATTGCCAGAACCTAAAGAACCTGGTTTTTATTTTCAAAGGAATATGCCACATAATTCTGTTTCAAGCAACGCCCATTCAAGTTCAAATAATGAAATTACTATGACTTTGATATCTGGAAGGTAGATTAATATATTTATATACTTACTATGTTACATGGACTCGGGAATGGGTGTCGGACACGGACACATGTCCAATTGTCCGATCCGGCAAGTTCTAAAATTTTAGGACACGGGGACTCTATCTGATATTTGGACACGGGTATGGGGAAATGTCAATACGTCACTTAAATTTATATAAATGAATTATACGTTTACCCCTATTTTTTTTTTTTTATTTTAATTCTTTTCTCGGTAAATTCTCTTAATAAATGACAATCTTCTTATCTTCATCTTCTCTATATTAATGGTGGTTTTCGAACAAGATTTATTTTTCTTTCATGTTTCTTCTCTTTTTCCTCTCCTAATTTAATGGAAGTGTCCGAGTGCACATTGAAGGATCGGACACGTGTCATGTGTCCGTGTCCGTGAAATGTCGTGTCGACACGGACATTTCGCGATATTAGCTGTGTCCGATTAACATAGTATAATTATATGATGATCATATTGTTAAATTGGGATGACTCTGCTAAATTCTTTGGTTTATAAATTATTATCTAAGCTTCAAGAATTTTAATCATGTATAATGTTGTGAGTTGTGACTAACTTCAGCCATTACTGATCTACAGTTGATTGCTCAAGAGATAGGACTGGATTTCAATTGATCTGCCTAAAAAAATATTGTAAAAAAAGATTACTTTCAAGCTTCAAGCTTCATTACTTTATTCTTCATATGACTTTTGACTAGGGCTCCAATTAAGCAAAAAAGTTCATGTACTGGCCGCAATTGACACTTCTAGATAAGTTAAGAGTAACATCGCTCTTAATCTTATTTGACGGTGTACAAAGAGCTCATCACACTACCATATCTTTAACTACTTTGATCTTTTTAAAGGTTAAATCTAGAAATCAGATTAGATTAGATCATGTGAATTGAACACAAGTAATAGTAAAATGTAAATAGTTGTTTGTCAAATACAAAGTAGCAAGAATAGTTGAAATTGTAATGTAACACGGACTAGAATCACAAGAAAGGAGGAATTAAAGATGGACCATGGAGGTGAAAGATAATGAAGAGTTTTTTTTTTTCTCTCTCTCTCCAAATGTTAACGAAACTTATAATCTTGTCATCGAGATATCTTAGAAATTAACCTGGGTAGCAAAACTATATATAAGTCAACAAAAATGACTATTCAATATATATATATATATATATATATATATATATATATATATATATATATATATATATATATATATATAATGAAAAACTAGTGTGTGATTTGGCTTTGCTCTAAGTAAAATTATGAACAATTTCTTTTTTTATATTAGATGGTTTAAAAGACTTTATATTATTATTTTTTTTAATTGTGATTAAATTAGAATGTAACTAGGCTAGGTTCCGTGTCATGCACGGTTATTTTAAGTACTCCATATTTTCTTTATATAAGTTAATTTATGGCATACAAAATAAAAAGTTAATATCTTTGTAGAATAAATTATATTTCACATTAAGAAAGGTAAATATTATTTGTTGTTTATTTAGTTGACAAAAAAAAAAAAACTTTTTTTAAAATAGCTTCCTTAAATAAATTTTTTTAATTAATTAAAAAAAAATACTTAGGACACACCAGGAGATGACACGTGTCATTGCTGGTGTGTCTTTTAGTATATAGTTATTGAATTGATGATTGATGGCAACAATAACTTTTTCTTTTTTTTTTGAAACAACAATAACTTTTTCTTATACTCTACTATTTCTAAGTATCTATAAATATAATTAAAGTAATTACCGCTGATGTCATTAATTTCAACATGTCAACTTCTTATAAAAAAATTTCCCGCCAAAACTAATAATGACATCATTATTTTTTCTCCAACATAAATAAAAATTTGAAAATGGTAAATTAATTATACAATTTCTAACAGATTTTATATTTAGATTGACTAATTATGCTATTTCCATTGGAGAAATTAAAGGAAGGTCGGACCTTTTCATTTTATTATAAACATTATCTTTTGCTATTACTAATTCCGTATAATTTATACAGATTATATAAATTGGGTTTCCACTCTTTATAAATTTAACAATTTAATAGATTTTGCTTAAATTATTTGTACTACGTACATATTACACACAAATAAGCTAAAAATATTGTTAAAATCGTAAAATAAAGTTAGAAATCATGCATCGCACGAGCCTAATATAGTATTTATATACTTCTATAAATGTGGATTAAAGCTCAATTCTCTTCAGCTTCTATTCAAAAAAAAAAAAAGGGCTCTATTCTCTTCAGCTTAATGTCAGTTTAGTTCAATTTAGTTCATAATTTCCTTCTCTCATTAACCGTTCGATTTAGTAAATCAGAACATGACCTAGGATGTTTTTAATCTTGTTAAGATAGTAATATATGTAGTTTTCATTCAATCGGTTTTGATGTTTAAATCTCACACCGATGTAAAAAGGATACAAGTGGCACAAAGATAATTTTAAAACAAGTTATTTACGAGTTTGCCATTGTTTATGGAGGAGATAAACTTGTAACCCAAAATTACAATACACTGCTGCGGCAAAATACTTACTCGCATCAAAAGGTCCGCTAATTTTGAACTGGTAAATTTTTGTGCACTATTATTCGCTCGTTGTGGAGAATTATTAAAGAAAATTGATTAAGGTAACAAAATTTATCTTTTATTATTGATTGATTCTCTGCTATTATAATTGTTTTATTTTTTTGAAACCACTCTGCTAATATACTTTTGCTTGAATTATCCAGTCAAATTGAGTCTTATGATAAAATGTTTGTTTTAGTTGGATTTTAGTCGAATTTCGTTTTGCATTTGTTCACAATTGTTGATTTGGACCTTATATTCAGTATGATTTTCCGGATTAAAGATGAGGAAGAGGGAAAGAAAAGTGAAATTTGGTAGGAAGCTGAATTGCTCCCACAGCCTGGTTTGTTTTTCACATTAGTAGTTCAATTTAACATAATGCTTGGATTTACGGCCTATTTGGTAGTCGGTTATAAATATCGGTGATGGGAGTAGAATTAAGTGTAATTTGGCACAATAATATCATAATGTCCTTAATGAAAAGGAGGTCTATTGTCATTACCATGAAAATGAACAATTGAACATTCAAATGTATGTATAATGCCACTTTTCAAAATGTACAATTTCCATTACCAACATTTAATACTCTTATGACTTACTAAACGTGTCGTTATAAGTCATTCAAATGAAATTTCAAGTTGTGAAAACATAGCAAGGGGTGTTGATACTTTTACATAAAAGTAGTAGAGGATGTTGTTTAATGTTTACCAACGTTTGTTAATTAGTAAAAGGAATTTTCAAAATGGTTTTAAGTTGATATAATGCACAATAATTTTAGTCATAAGTCAGCATGACTTTTCCATTTTGTTGAATTTATATATCAAATCTAGAAGAGCTTACACAAGTATCTTAATACCTCAAAAGCATTACGATGCACATTTTTGTAACTTAATACATCTATGTTTAAACTCGAGTTTTAGTTCTTCGAGTTCACCCAGTGTTCACTTTAGTGGATGAATATCAAATTTTCTCTATTGCATCATATTAGCTTATATGTGCAAACTATTCAATCTTTTTTCCTTTTTACTTCCCAGCGAGGAAAGATGAATGCAACTTACATATGGTATAGTTTTTCATGTTATTTGTGCGTAGAGTTCTGTTGTTATGGGCACCTGTAATACCCTTTTTTAATTTCAAGTTTCAAAGATAAAATTTCTTTCAAAGGGTTAGATTGTAATACCAATATTTTATGATTTCATTAGATAAAGTCTCCTACATAAATATATGTTATTTGGGAAACTAGATCATGTTTCTTGATAATGTTATTGGTTTACTCAAATATTTTGTAAAGCTAATTTGTCAACTTTATAATATTGAACAGTTATTAAACACTGTTTTATATCTAGTTATTGGTCACGTGTGAAACTTTGTATCAAACATGCTTCAATTTTTAAATATTCATTAAGTTATGTTTGGTTGTTTAACTTTGATAAGTGCCAATTGCTCAGCTTTTGCTGAATTGTGTGTTTATATTGTTATGCTCAGTCAAAGGATCATCAAGGCTCAAAGACCTTAGTGTCAATTTGTGGAGATAATGCACATGGATGTTTCCTAAGGCAGTAGTAGAAGAAAATCTGATGGAATTCGATTCAAGAAAATCCATACTCGGGATTTGTTTGGGTTACTAATCAAGCTGCTCTATTGGCTTCTTAAATTTTCTGTTGTTCTTCATGTCACCAAAGACTCTGCTCTCATGCTTGTAAACAGTATAGGACCAGTCTTGCGGTTTACTAATACAATTAGATCAGTACAAAATCCAATTGCACAGCTTATGGACTGTGTAACCCTTGCTGTCAGAGATCAGACTAATCACGAAATCCTACTCAATTCTGAGAAGATTCATAGAACACCACACTTTGCACCATGGCAAGATTTTTTATTAGAAGTGAAGATGAGGCACAAACACAGGATGGTTTGTACATAGTAATATTCTCTCTACATTTTTGCACTAATCCTTTCATTCTAATGCTTTATTGTTTTGCTACAGCGGCAACATGCACCCTGATTCCTGAGTATACAATTGATGGGTTATTTTCGGTGAAATCTGATGTCTTCAGCTTTTGAGTAACAGTACTTGTGATTGTATTTGGCAAGAAAAGCAGAGGATTCATCTGTCCGGACAACCATCACAGCCTACTTGGACATGTAAGACTTATTTTACCTCTCAAAATGCAAGCCCCCAAATTCACAAACACACACACATGCACCAAAGGTCATCATTTCATGTCCAGTGATATTGTTGCTATCTCCAAATTTTGGTGGAATGTTAGTGTTACACCATCACATCCTCTGTATATTCTCCTTTGTTTCTTAATTCTTTATTTGTTATTCTTGGTGAAAGTTTGATTACAGCCTACTTTATTTGAATATGTCATTACCTCAAATACGCGTGTCAAATGCTTCACACTCAGACATGTATAGCCGTATAGGACACCTTGACCTTTCATTTTGGGCCAATATCATGGAAAATTTACAAAATATAGTGGAGTTAGACACTTGGACATGTGCTTGAGTCCCATTATTATCAACTACAGCTATAAGCCTTCTTATTGAAACTGAACAACCTGCATTTCAGATATTTAGTGAAAATGACTTTGAGGCTTTCTGTTCATGTTCATTTAAACAACAATTTCTTGACCATTGCATTTGTGATTAGGCGTGATCACCTAAAAGATCCGTTGGCATGTTTCTAGACTAAATTACAATGTTTAACAAGAAAATGAAATTACAAGTCACCAAGAAGCAGTATAGATTTATAAAAGAAAATGTCAGCATATGTCGTAATCCGTTTACCCTCTACGAATGACCCAAAACAGTGGATTGTTGTTTTGGGCCAGGGTTCTGTTTATGCCTCTTTTAGGAGCTCATATAGTTTCTGTTTTAGGAGTAATGTTTTAGCTTCCAGCCTATATAACTGTAACATGTATGCCTAATTCCTACTATCAAAAATCTATCTTTCCTACATGATACATTGTTAGTGAAATACATAAATTTGTGTTGTTCTTTGTTTACTGTTCTTCTTTAACAATTCTCACATCTGTTACAATTATAGCTCACCCGAAAATGGGCGGAATAATATATAAGGGTTAATCAAGGCTAATCAGGTCCAATCAGGTGTAAACCTAAGCTGAACTCAAGACTAAGTTAAAGTATGCACCCTTTATTCTACTTTCGATATACTACCCATTCTTTTATCTTTATGTTTTATTTCAAATAGTGTAATATTATTGTTCTGATTCAGATTTTGGATTCCAAATTTAATTTTTTCACTAGAGGTATTACAGTTAACAAGATTTTGCATGATGTACAACCAACTACTTTTTTTTTTTTTTTTTTTTTTTTTTTAGGAAAATGTACAACCAACTACTCATCTACACTACTTTCAATTTTGCTTATAAAAAATGAACAAAAAAAAATTTTTATTTATAAAAAAAAAACTCCCTCGGTTTCATATAGTTCTTTCAACATTCTGTCTTCATCCGCTCTTTAAAGTTCTTCCTACTTTTGAGCATACATATTACAAAGTACATTGCCTTATTATTCAGTCTACGTTTTGAGGCTATTTTTCTTATTTAAATTGTCTTTGTCATTAAAAGATAATGACGAGTATTTGTAAAAATGCTTCGTAAGACTTTGTCTAACCTGGTCAGTAGATGACCAGAGTGAAGGTGTGAAGTGAGAAAAGGAATTTGAAAATGAAATAAATTAAGAGAATGAAATCTCCATGCCCAGATTTACCCTCTCCTATAGAGATGACCAGGTTGTGCTATTTGGACTTCACATGAGCTGCTTATGCATGGCAATGTGACAGGTGACTTTTATTTATTTATTTATTTATATACTTATTTATTATACATTTTATTGACTATAATTTGTATTATTTCTATCATTACTGGTATTATTATTATTACTGGTCGTTCAAAGCATAAAGAACGAAATAATTAAAAACATATCTGGGACCTACTAATATGATAGTTTTGGTTCAATGATCAACCAATGACTATGCTCAACAATATTGTATAAAAGAAGAAACTGTTGACTTTTATATGTTATGCATCTGTTGCGATGAGCATTCAAGCAATTACATGTGTGTAAAAAATATTTCACGACTTATCCACGATTTAATTAGTGAATTTAAATATGTATGAGCTTGATGATAAACGTATTCAGTCAAAATCTTTATTTTTATGAAGAGTTGAACTAAGTGGATCAATTAGACCATGTAATTCATTGTTCTATAAGGTTGTCTAAGCTATACATAGTTTCACACCATTAAATTTTAAAGAGAGATGATAACTAAGTATGTTATAGTTCTTATCTGGTTTCTTGTGTCCTTGATCATTAGTTGTGTAGCTGTAGATACAATTTCTCTTGGTAAATCCATTCGAGATGGAAATGTCTCGGAAACATTAGTGTCTGCTGGTGGAAATTTCGAGCTGGGGTTTATTTCAGGTACTAATGGAATGAGATATCTCGGAATTTGGTTCAAGAAAATTCCCACTGTGAATGTTGTTTGGATTGCCAATCGAAAAGCTCCAATTATGGATTCTTCTGGTGTTCTTAGGCTCACCAACAATTCTGTTCTTACACTTTCCAATCAATCCAATGGTTCAGGGGGAGGAGTCTTGTGGTCTACCAATACAACAAGGTCAGTAAAGAATCCAATTGCACAGATTTTGGATGATGGAAACTTTGTTGTAAGAGATAAAAATGATGACAACCCTGATAATTTTTTATGGCAAAGTTTTGACTATCCTTGTGATACTATGCTGCCTGGAATGAAGTTGGGAAGGGATGTTGTTACCGGGTTTGATCGGTTTCTTACAGCATGGAAAAGTAGTGTGGATCCTTCTCCGGGTAGCTATACATATCAAATGGATCCTCATGGATACCCACAGCCATTTGTTTTTAAAGATTCTTCTATTGAGCTGTTCCGAGATGGTCCGTGGAATGGTTACTGGTTCTCTGGGACCCCTTTGTTACCAGATGACACCAGGGCTGAGTTCTTCTTGAATGACAAAGAGATGTACTTTACCTATGAAACGGGTGATGTCCCTACTAGGAGGACTTTGGATATAAATGGCAACATTTTGCGTCTTAATTGGAATAATGTTACTAATACTTGGGAAACATATCATACAAAACCAAATGATAAGTGTGACCATTATGCAGTCTGTGGTGCATTTGGTATATGTAATCTTGTAACTTCTGTTCAATGTCAGTGTCTAAAAGGTTATGTGCCAAAGTCCCACACTGATTGGTATGAAAGGGAGCAGTTTAGGGATGGGTGCGTTCGCAGTGGCCCATCAAACTGCAGCATTAACAATGGGTTTATAAAGTATTCTAATGTCAAACTGCCTGACACAAGATCTGCTTGGTATAATATAACCATGACCTTGAAGGAATGCAAGAACAAGTGCTTGCAGAACTGCTCTTGTACAGCTTATGCATCTTTAAACCTCAAAGATCAAGAAAGTGGCTGCTTGCTTTGGTTTGGTGCTTTAATGGACATAAAAGATCTCAATGGCCCTGGACAAGTTCTTTACGTAAGGGCGGCCTCTGACTCTGGTAAGAACCTGTTACTAGTTCTTTTTCTTAAACCTGTTTTCTTTCTTTTTCAGTTGAAACTAAATAGTACGGATTATATGTACGGAGTATTTTGTTTCTGATAAGAATTTTGCCTATGTTCCTGATTCTGTTTTCTTTTGCAAACATTTCATTTGGTATCATTTTGAGAATTTCAGTAGTTAATCTCTTGTAAGTTGTAGAATTTTTAAGTGATTATGTTCTTCTTTTTGCAGGTGATCGGAGAAAAGTAATTTGGATAGCAATAGGCTCCAGTTTGTTGGCTGTCCTGCTTATATGTGGCACAATGATCTTTGTTCTACGGAAGACAAGGATGAAAGAGAGGAAAAGAAGTCAGTCTGAATTTATTTGCTGTTTCTTCATATATATAAACCACAACCGATTTTAGGGAGTTCATCCGTACTGCGATTTCAACTGACAATTAATTCATTGTTGGATAACAAGCAAAGCTTTGACATATTCTCTAAAAATAAGTAGATGCCACTGGGAATATAAAAAATAAAAAACTTTCCAGTTCCACCTTGAAGGCTTGAACACTTGATTATTCTTCCCTTACATTGTTTTATTGATTTCTTATCTATTGGTCACAGGATTCTTTAAAACAAGAAACGTTAAGCAAGACAGCAACAACACCAACAACAACAACAAAGAAAAAGAGAAGTCTGAGCTGCCAATATTTTCCTTCAGTGTGGTACAGCAAGCTACCAATTCCTTCTCACAAAAAAGCAAGCTTGGAGAAGGCGGCTTTGGGCCAGTCTACAAGGTATTAAGTTCAGTAATTTACTTTGTTCCATAATTGTTTAAGAAGGTGCAGCCACATACAAGTGTACAGCCAAAAAAAAAAAAAAAATGTCAGACACCAATACTAACATGAAGAGGAAACTGGATGATCAATATATGTTTGGCAAATATCCTTATTGAATGGAATACAAATCTTCTATATCATTTCATTTTCTTGAGATATTGTGAATTAGACAGGTTTTACTTTTAATTTGCCGTACAGATTTTGATTGCCCCGTCTAATATTTCCCAGGGATTGTTGGATACTGGAGAAGAAATAGCAGTGAAAAGGCTTTCAAGAAAATCAAGACAAGGATTGAATGAATTTAAGAATGAGGCTTTATTTATCGCTAGGCTTCAGCATCGCAATCTTGTGAGACTTATTGGATGCTGTGTTGAAGCAGAAGAAAGGATTTTAATCTATGAATACATGCCCAATAAAAGCTTGGACCGCTTCATATTTGGTTTGGATTTCTCTAGACTTCACATTAATGCTTATTTTGTTACTTTCATTAGTTTCATAACAAGTTTTAATCTGCTACATGTTGAATAATTTAGTTTGTTCACTAAAAACTGGCAGTATTTTTCCTGGAACTGAAGGCTTTAGATTGAAGCATTGACATATAATAGTAAAGAAACCTAGGCATGTTTGAAATCATCTTAGTTTATTGCAGCCATTGTTTGCAACGCACAATAAATAGAAAAGCTTACAGTTCTGGTAAATTGGCAGGTGAAACGAGCAAATCCATATTGGATTGGACAAAGCGTTTTGAGATAATCAAGGGGATTGCTCGTGGTCTACTTTATCTTCATGAAGACTCTAGATTGAGAATTGTTCATCGAGACCTTAAGGCAAGCAATGTATTACTTGATTATGAGATGAACCCCAAAATTTCAGATTTTGGCCTTGCTAGAAGTTTTGATGGAAATGATTGTGAGGCAATGACCACGAGTGTAGTTGGAACATAGTAAGATTCTTAACTCACTTTAGACTATTGGACTTTAAGCTAGTTGTGGTTCCTTGTTCATCTGTTAACGCTTCCATTTGTTTGTGACAGCGGCTATATGCCTCCTGAATACGTTATTGATGGGGTGTTTTCAGTGAAATCTGATGTCTACAGCTTTGGAGTTTTGGTGCTGGAGATTATTTCTGGCAAGAGAAATAGAGGTTTTAATCATTCAGATCACCAACACAATCTTGTAGGACATGTAAGATCAGTCATCCTTTTGATTCTATTTTTCTTACCGTTCCTAGTGAAAATTACTGAGTACAGTCTTTCAAGCTTTTGTCATACAAAATGTGCATTCTTTCCCAGTTGCATATTTAGGAACAAGACAGGACTGTAGGCTTTATGCAACTTTTTTGATATACTTCGTCTTATGTTGCACATGCAAATATCAAAACAAGTTTATCATGTGCAAGTGCAACCAATTATAACGAGTCTTTAAAGCTCATCCCAATCAAAACTTTACTCATTTCAATTAAATTCAGTTCTGAACTTTATTCATGGTTTTACAGCCTAAAAACAATCTGCTTAAATTTTCTTCGTCTTCACTGTGGTCCAGCCAAAACAATGCTGTTGTTACTGAATTAGACTGGTTTTTACTTAATGAACTAACTGATGGAACATTATTTTACAAGTTCAGAACCACTCTTAACTTGATTTTGTCTATGGTATGTAGACTTGGATGCTTTTCAGAGACTGCAAGACTTTGGACATTGTAGAACCATTAATTTGGAACCCAAAATACGACTATGAAATGCAACGGTTGATACACTTAGGCTTGTTGTGTGTTCAACAGCATCCAGAAGACAGACCCAGCATGTCTTTTGTTACAGCCATGCTAAGTGGAGATAGCAAATTGCCAGAACCGAAAGAACCTGGCTTTTACTTTGAAAGGAATATGCCGCAATATTCTGTTTCAAGCACCCCCCATTCAAGCACCCAAAATGAAATTACTATGACTTTGTTTTCTGGAAGGTAGAGTTAATCATAACCATATTGTTAAGCCAGAGTGACCCTGCTAAATACTTGGGTTTTTTTACTGGTTATTTAAGCTTCGAGAAAATTATGTATAAATGTGTGATACTAATGACTTACGATTACAGTTGATTGCTCACGAGCTCTAAGATAGGATATAAAATGTATAGATTTCTACCATAGTTCTTAGAATGTCATGATGGCTCATGCATAATTTATCCACTTGTTCTAGCTCAACTGTTCCTGCCTTCCTGGTGGGTTTTGAAGCAAACAAACGAGTGAGCTATATGTACAAAAACTATGATACAAATAAGAGAGTAAAAATTTGGTCCATTAATTTGAACTCTTTCCAAACAAGGGTTGGATAAAAGGTTAAGAGTTAGAATTCCAAAACCCGAAAAAGTTGAGGCTGGTATATCATCTAAGATTAGGGATTCAATCATTGATAACTGTTGATCAGAAACTGGTCTGATGTACAGCTGACAGAAATTTGACAGAGGCAAGATGAACTATTTAAAGCACTCGGAAAGATACAATGGAATGCGTTTCTTGTGTTTGTTATCAATTCTTTAAGAAATAAATGAGTATTTTAAATAGTTTATGAGAGGCAAAAAAAATGAGTTGATAATGATAAGTTGATGATATATAAGGTTCAAGAGTTCGAGTTGTAATGATCAAAGTTGACAGAGGCAAGCATACCTCCAGTCGACAAAATGCTTGTTGCTACCTTAGTGGTAATGTAGGACTAAAGGAGTGTTTTATTAAAACAAACTTCATGAAAGGCATTTGAAGGCTTGATTGGTATATTAATTGGAATTCAAATCAAAAACCCCTAAAACCCTAATTGGTTACTGCTAACAAAGAATTCCAATCAAACTTTTATGGGGTAAAGACTTCAAGCCAGTCCCAGCGGATGCAAACACTTGCAAATATATTAGAATAAA
Organism: Chenopodium album; assembly: GCF_948465745.1. Taxonomy (NCBI): domain Eukaryota; kingdom Viridiplantae; phylum Streptophyta; class Magnoliopsida; order Caryophyllales; family Amaranthaceae; genus Chenopodium; species Chenopodium album. Next base: position 25,879,180 of record NC_137860.1, on the reverse strand, counting down.
AGAAATTTTAATAGAGAAAAAGGATAACAATACATTTCTTTTTTTCCTAAAAGGAAACACAATGGAATTAGGGCAGACTTCTCTCGAGACTATACCCTAGTATAATGTATACATGACAAGCACTGCAGCAAATTTATCATGCTCTCTCTGTATTTTACAGCCTTTTTGTCAATAGCTAAAAAATTTAAATCAACCCAAATAGAAGTCTCCTTCAACAGCTGGTCGCTATGATTCCTCAGTAATATGCTTTGCGCGGGTTATTCTACAAAGATGAAAATGGACAATATGAGCAACAATATTAACATATATAATCTTCAACACAATAATACTATGATAAAAAGACTTTTAAAAGGCAATGAATAAATGAGGTGTCTTTAGAACATAAGAGAAGGCAATACCAGGGGATTTGGCCTGTGACGATATCCTAGCATCATGCGCTTCTTGTACTGCTCGTATATATCATCTTCAGGAGTCACCTCACCAGGTTGCTGGGCACCAACACCAAGATGGTCTTTCTTTACATTACCTGCTGCAATAGGATCAGCAATGCCTTTCCTTGAACTGCCCAGGCCCTCACCTGCAATATAAAAATCAAGGTAAGAACACTAATTACCAAATTATAATAGTTTTCTGTTGGTAATCAAGTCCAAAGCCAATAGTCAGGTATCTACAATAGCAGGAAAGCTTTTAAGGAAAATTAGTCAGGTAGGAATGTAGGATCTTGTTAGATTCATCTCTATTAAATACAGGCATAAGCGGTACCCTTCACTAGGAGAGAGTGTCCACTTTACAAATCCAAAGAGGTTTTATCCCAAAACCATACGGCAACAAAAAGAGTAACCCCTGAGTCTAATAAAGTTTAATTCTCTCATCTTTTAACAAAGTGGGACACATGTTTGTAAAGGCAATACTTTAACATTCCCTAACATATAAGGTCCCTTTATTTCCGTTACCCAGGATTTATAATCCAAGAGCACTACTACTACTAGAAAAAAGTACAACTTTTGAATAACATGCACGAATGTTAGTTGTGCTCAGCAATAAAATGCACCGAAAAAAGACGTTCAGCATAAGTGAAAGTATGGCATGCGTATGACTATGACCATATAAGGTTTAAGCTGGTCAGCACAGATGAATCGTGTCTACACAACAAATACCACTCAGAGTAAAATCAAGTGTAAGGCAAGCTCTGGAATGGTCCAGATGTACACTGACTCACCCATAACCACTAACCACTAACTTAAATTTGGCCGTACGAGACTTTCCATTTCAAATCAATACATTAATCAAATTATGTAAAATGTAATTGCAAGCAAAATAATCCTCAGGACTTCATATCGCAAATGATAGAGTAGGAAACACACCTTCTTTCCATCCCATTTTTGACAAGAGCTTATGCCCAACATTATCTGCTTGAATTTTTGCCTTGTCAGCAGCCTCCTTGGCTGCTTTTTGTGCAGCTGCATCATTACATTTAGCCAAAAAACCCTCTAGCTCTTCTGGTGGTATGTAGTCTCCCATGTGATGCCCTCTCTTTCCAACGGCTGCCATGGCAAATTCAAAGATTAGCAACTGAATTCAACTGAACATGCATCACAAAATTGCTCAAGCCTAACATATCACAGAAAAGGGCCAATTTTCCACACCCCAGCCAGGCTGGAGCTAGAAAGGGAGAGGGAGGGATTTCAAGCATCAAACCATCAAAGTGAAACTTAAGATTAAGAACAGCCACCCCACGTATTGAAGCTATCATAAGCAAGTCTAGGAACACCAATATGCTCATCGTTGAGACTTGAGATTGAGGCTTTTTCAAATTAAAAAACCAAAAAATAATTTTTAGAATACTGAAAGAAAAAAGCAGTAATCAAATAATTTTCTAAAACCATATAGATTTATTTTTTGGTTACAAAACCATATCAATACATAGTATATAATAAAAAAATATTTAAATACAAAGTAATAAACGGTAAATTCTTAATTTCTTGAAGACAGCCAAAATTTACCTTGAACTTGAAGGGAAGCTGGAGGAGGCATCTCATCTCGTGATTGTTTAGGTGGTCTTTTCTTCTCTTCAGCTGCTGCTTTCTTCATGTAATACTCCATCATCGCTATAGGATCTGATCCAGAAACTGATGAGCTTGATTCCCCTGCATAATAGAAATCTTATAAATATTATAATCCTCAATCAAGAGCGGAATAGACATAAGCAAACTGAATTCAATCCATGTATGAAAATTCACACATCAGGATACAACAGAAGACAAGGCACATAATAATGTCAATTTTGAGAAAAAAAATCAAATCATAGGCATTGCTAGATACAAGCCCTTGTACATCCTAGGACCTTCACTAGTTGCATGCTTCAAGAAACAAGGAAGAAAAATCAACACAATCAGTAAATTGAACCGGTATCGGTACACCAACAAATCTTTGGTGATGGAAGGAAGGATAACATAGTTTGATCAATACATCCATAAAAAGACAGCACTTAAAAGGAATATTAATATGCACTACCAAACCACAACACAAGAAAAAGGCATGATAATTTAAAAATTCAATATTACAAAAAGGAGGGCATATTGGAAAGACAATTTCCAGCAAAAGCATCACAGAAAGGCTAGTTATATCATGTAGCTCCAAAAAAACCACAATCATTGGAGACAAAGAACTGCAATAATCATTCAAACTTTCTATTAAAGACATAGTAAACATACAGAAAAACATAATGGACCAAATTCTCACCGCTTCTTGCAGATGTAGTCTCAAAAGAACTGGCTTCATTTACGTCATAAGCAGGTGTGTGATAATTTAACTGCGGATTACTTTCCATTCGAGGAGCTGAAGCAATCTTATCACCTGTAGATGCAATTTTCATGGGGTAAATGCTAGCACCATGGAGAATTCAAAATCTTCTCTTAATTACGAATAATGCAAAATCATGGCATAAAGCCTTCCATAGGTAGTAAGCAGAGAATTGATTGGGTCATTATAGTGCCAAAGAAACATTTTTAATTTTTTACTGGATGTTACAAGGGAAGCTTAAATAAAAATGTATTATAAATCTTCAGTGACCCCATGGAGCATTTTAATTTCATATCCAAGTCCAAAATGCAACACAATAGTGGCAATCACACATAAACAACATAAAACGTAAGCATACCTATCATCATGTCTAAGAAAAAAAAAAAAAAACTTCAATGTATTAAAAGTTTCTCAAATTCATCTACTTCAGTTATGAGTTCTTCAAGGTGTAAGTTCAAACAATAAGGGGAAAAAGGATAAAAGGTGGGTGTCAAAAAAAGTAGAAGTACGAAAAGCTTTCACAAGAGTCAATGAGTAAGCATACTACACACATGCCACTTTGTAACCTACACTGAAATTGAAGAGGAAATTTATTTAAATATTGTAAATATCAAGTAAAAAGGACACTCCAGAGATGTGAAAAATGAACCCTACAATCTACATCACGAACCCTCTCCCCAGAAAAACCAGAAGCCTTCAATATGAAATCATACCAAATCTTGCCCAGGTAAACTAAATAAAAAAATAAAAATAAATAAATAAATCATATTCAAGTTAGTGCTAATTTGCATGAGTGCATGACTAAGCTTTCCCCTCGAAAGATATCATACCCTATCCGGCTATCCCTCCATCTAGCCAACCCACCAAACAGCCTAAAGTACAATATATTCAGTATGCACTTCTCTATCCAACTCGGCTTCTAAACTACCAGATCATACTTCAATTTACACTGTTGACCAAAACAAAAATACTCAAGTTCCCCAAAGAAAGCACCGAATGTCCCAAAGTCAGAGTAACATCAGAGCATATGCTGAAGAAAACATATATGCAACACAAACAGAAACAGAGTACTCGAGCCTATGCCCTAGCCAAACTGTGTAGCTCACATCCACATATCACTAGTTAAGGCAAAGGCCTTCAAGTTCATAACAGCACCGAAAGATCATTGGAAATTTTATAGAGATGACTAGATGAGATCTTAAATGAAAAAAAATAGTAATTTATCCTACTTGATCAGAAATAGTAATCTTATGCTTCCCAATTCCAGAAAGTACTTAGTTTATGCACTCAAAAAAACATTCTAGGATGCTGTTAATTATCCAAAAAAAAAAAAAGGGAACCAACCACTTTGTGTAGTCTGTAAGTCCTTGCTCATAGCTAGTGCTTTTTCCTCTTCCTGAATACGATACTCATAGTACTTGAATTCAGTGCAGGCTTCATCAAAGAGAAATCTGAAGAGCAAACATGATTAGGGATAGTACGAGCCAGACAACCAATAACCCACACATCTCAATGCAGGAAAGTATATACAGCTTCCCATAAATTATCCAAATTCAGCCAAAGAAGCTAACATTCAGGAATCAGACATCAACAGGCCCCATAACGCAAATCAAGACAGCAAAAATCTTATAAAGTATACAAAACATCAAAAATAAATCAAAGATCTTAACATATCTTTCCTTTAAAAAAGTATCAATTCTGGATATCAATTACATTGATATGCAACATTATTCTATTACAACATCATTCTATTACAACATTATGCACGTATATTGTCACACTGACTACAATAATAAAATGCATACATAACATGTAAACATAACCCTAATGCCTTTAAACATATCTGTTACTATGGCAAGATAATGCCTCAAAAATTGTGTGTAGATTTATTCAAATAAATATTGTAACTGATTCAACAATATCATCCATTACCCAAAGGGAACAGCCAGGATTTAAAATTTATTTTAAGAGGAGTGTGCATTCAACTGCCTAAGTTCACTACACATAAATGGGCCCAGTGTAGCATAACTTTTTAATGACTAAGATAGGAAACAGTAAGAAAGAAAGACTACACTCAAGAAGGGTTCTCTTAAGTTATATTAAAAACTTGAATGGCTTGAGTGGCTAAAACCAGATAAGAGTTGACAGATTACGTACCTAAAAGGAGTATTTCCAGGATTTTTCTGACGAGTGATATCCTCAATTTGCCTTCCTTTCTTAGCCACAAAACTTGCTAGCCTGTCTGCAGCTTTCTTCACTGCAGGATCACTTGGGGAAGGAGGTGCTGCATGTCACTTAAAGAACTGATTAATACCATGGGCATGAACAACGCAATGCAAATTACTCTTGTAGCAGGCCTGCCACATTTCCAAATCGTTCAATGAACATATCTTTCCCCATGGTTGAAAGGGACATAAGATGTAAGCTGCATTCATGAGACAACACACTTGATAATGAATAGTCCTACGGATTCGCTATACAAACAGAGAAGCTTGTCCACGACTTCCTTAGGGAACAACACATCAAAAAAGGGGGGAAAAGTAATAGACGTGAAAGCAATATTAAAGTTGGAAAAAAAAAATGGTTGAAACAATATATTATCTGAATGCACCCTCTCTATTCATTCGGTCATTCCTATACCTTCCATCAGTCATGGCAAAGCATGAAAATCTTTGAACTTCTAACTTAAATTAGTTGCCAACATCGCGGACCTTTAGTCACCTCTTCTTTCAAACCAATAATAGATAAGTATTTATTTGGTAACAATACGTGCTAACTAACTCTTGTAAAACCTGAACCCTATGAGGAAACCAGAAAAATATGAAAATCTCAACAGGACAGTACTATTATATATAGATTTTAAAGGATGAGAACTATGAATATCAAGAGCAACCATTGCCCAAGGTATTATGTGCATATATTATAGCACAAAGACAACTTGCCAGAAATTATTGGTTCTCCTTTATTGTCAACCGCTGATTATATGTCAAGCCAACTACAGAAGATTAATAGAATGTCCATGCAGCAATGCACATAGTTTAAGAGAAACTACACTTGACATGTAAGGGTCGATAAAGCCTGAAGAGTAAATACTAGTAAAGACACACATAAACATCACATACAGAAATGAAAAATAATAGAAAGAATCCAATCATTGAATAAAGTATAAACTAAAATTGAGATATGTGTATACAAACAGGCATTACCAACATCAAATTTTCTGGATGACACAACAGAAGCTTCTGATTGACCCAATTTCTGCCGTTTCACAGAAACTCCATCAGATCCATTATCTGTCCCAGCATCATCTTCGTCATCATCTTCACTCAACTTTACAGAAGGAACCACAAGTTTTGATTTTTGTTTCAAGCTAAATGCAAGCTTGCCACCTGAAGGAGCTGAAGTAGTTTTCCTCTGATTATTATGTTTAGTTTCCGATCCAATTTTAATACTACTGGTAATTGGAGTTGAGTCCCTAGGTAAATTTGTTTTTGGTCCACGGTCCTCAACTACAGCACCCTTTTCCTTGTCTTGGTGAAGCTGTTTAAACTTCTCCATAAATGAGCCATCATTAACAAATAAGGTAGGAGGCACACCTTTATCCATTAGAAAACCCACTTCCTCTTGATCTGATAAAAGGACTACAGCCACTTGTTAAGTTCACTCAGCTCAATCAGACATTCAAGCCGATTCAGGGATATTCCCTTATCAATGTACAGAGAACATAAATTTTAACTAAACAAAAGAAATTTGTGCTACAACAATTCTGTCAGTAACCAAACAAGCCGATTCAAGAACAATCACATCAAAATATGTACTCGTATATCGCCCTTCTCACTCCCTCGATAAAAATATAACCATGTAATCAAATAGATTACTTAAAGCAGCCAAGTCAGGGGCAAAAGCTTAAACAATCAGTCAAAAACAATCATGATTATATAGTGTTACGAAGTATATACAACAAATTGATAGCTTTAATTAATCATCAATCCTTTGATCTTTCAAAGAAACCATTATTTCTCATTAAAATAGATACTTCCCAGAACATAATTGTTCGCAAATCCCACTACACAAGATTGAAAGCACAAAATAGGATAAATAAATAAATTAATTAAAAACTCTCCAAAAACTTGAACTACTAGCAAAAATCAATCAATCTATCAATTATTTCTAAGGAATAAGGAAAGTGAAACCCTAGAATTAAACTTTACCCCAAAAAAACGAAAAATAAAATCAAATACATAATCAAACAACAAGGAATAACATCAACTCGATCCAAAAATAATGATTCAATTGAGCTGTTTGAAGAATTGAATCGCAAAATAGAAAGTGGTTGAATTTTAGCCCCTATCTTAACCGCCGTGAAAGGAAGAATTCATCGTAAAAATCAAAAATTGAAGCGAAATAAAATCTAATTAGAATCGAAAAGAAATACCTAATTGTATGATTAGGGGATGATCGCCAAAATTGCAGGTAGTGAGCGATTAGAGAGCAGGACTCCGAGAGGGAGAATGAATGAATGTGGATCAGTGAAATACTGAAAATCCAAGGTGGGTCGTTTTTATTTTCTTTTGCTGTTATAATATGGAGTATAATTATACAAAGTGAAAAATATACGTAGTATGGAGTATATTTTTTTTTTTTTTTTTTGAGGGAGTATGGAGTATATTATACGGTTTTTTTTTATACTTTGACGGGAAAAATATACAAAAAAAAATTGACTCTAGTAATCCCAACTATGATTAGCATAATGGATTAATGGTGTTTCTTGAATGGTGCTAACTTGCTAATTATCGATTAACTCAGGTTGGTCCTAATTTTTTAGAAGGTCATTGTCACAGCGGTGTCTTACATATGTATATCTAACTTATTTGACCAGTTAATAGTGTCACTCGCATGTCTTATTTTTTTCATCTCAAAACATTTATATTTAGTAAATGAACTACTAAATATTCAACACATGATAATTTCAACTGGTTTACCCGGTCATAATAGTTTAGGGAATGTTTTAAGAAGAACCCCAAGAGTAAGAACCCTATGAGTTAATTGTGAGTTGGGGCCTTACTTTTGAAGAAGAATGTCCATAGTTAAGAATGGTAATGTTAATTTTTTCCAATATACAGTTAAGTATTTTAGTTGGGTTTCGTTAGAATTGTCTCAATTTATATTTCAAAAATAGATATTTTTATAATTTTTGCAATCACATTATTAAAGATATTTATAATTGTGTGTTAGCAAACATACTAGTTAAAGTAGAACAATTAAAAAGCAGAGGAAGTAATATTTTGGGGGTTAAATTAAGTAAAATTCCTAGCACCAAGAGCGGTTTTAAAATACCATCCATTTTTTTTCTTTTTCTTTTTTTTTTTATTTCCCAACCATCCATTTTTTTTCCAAAATGGTACAATTATGCAATTTTTTTTTTTGGGCTACTAAATGTCGCCCAAAATTTACCCATGTAATAAATGGAAACATTTTCTGAACTAAACTTATTTAAACTTAAAGTACGAGTACTTGAAATTCACACGTGTCTCACCATGCTAGGCTTTAAAACTCCATCCTAGATTCCTAGGTTTGTCTTTCATAAAGTATTTACGAAGTATGTTTTAATGCTCTTTTGTTAGCAGTCTGTACTCTATAGCCAGCTAATTTGCAATTTTGCATGTAGGTGGGCTTGTAGATATATTATTACTAGATCAACTGATCAAAAACTCGTAGTAGCAAGCAAGGTGAACAACTTAGCATTAAAAAAAACCATCTTAATTTAATCTTGTTATTATTGAACATCAACAAGATGAAATGATTAATGCTAACAAGTCCAATGAAAGCAAGAAACTAAAGTCTAATGAAAACAAATGTATCTTAAACTGATCGCTCATAGAATCACCACATCAATGCCTCCTCGAATTTGCTTGGCAAGCAGCTCCGCTTGTCCTCTGGCATAAGGTATTCTACCACTGTATTCGATGTCATACCATTTGTGTATATTCGTCATTGACGGAGGACAATGAGGGTCACAAATAATCTTGTTAAGCATGGGTGCATTTTCGGTGAGACAAAATACAAGGTCAGCAAGACGAGCACTTCCATCGAATCCAACAAGCTCCAACACCTTAAGTTGATTATGTTGTTGCATTGCGTGATTAATCGGAACATCCCTTTGAGCTCCCATTGGCACTGCTTGTCGTCTACAAGGCCACAACTGCAAATTAAACCAAACTTGAATCTGTAAGTATAATTTAAATACAATCAAAAATAAAGTACGTCTATAAAAAGTATACGTACGTGCAATAAAAAAAGTTAAAAAAAAATTAAAAAAAAAAACCGTACGTACCTCCAACTTGAAGGTATGCAACAAGGGGCACGCCTCAATTAAAGAGGTCCAAATGAGAAAGTTATTGTCTTGAGAGTGAACTATAGGAAATAAACCTAAAAAACCTGGAATAATACTAGTTTCCTGTACGTATACAAAATTAGAGGAATGAAGAAAACGAAAATAGTTAAGTTGGTTGTGCATTGACATACGTAAAACTTATTGATCAATTGTTGCAGTAATTAAAGAACGAACAATAACTAACCCGGTTACACGGAATTGAGAGTTTCTGGAGTCGATAGGAGAAGTTTGAAAAAAGATGCAAATTTTGCAAAAGGTGATAGCAATATGCAGCTCCAAAGGTGACATTAACAAGTGATGGAACATTAGTATACTCGACTTCAACCTTCCTACCTTCCGCGAAAAATGTAAAACTAGTAAGTTTCGGAGCAAATATTTCCAATGCTTCAATGTTGTGGCAAGAATGTAACTCCAAGTGTTTCAGCTTGAGGGAGGAAACAACAAGTCTTCGTGTTGGAGGACTATTGTACAAAACAGAAAACTTAGATATAATGTTGTTAAACAAGCACGACCTCACCGTGAGGCGCTCGAGGTTGAGACAATAGGCTAGAACATTTTCGACCACGGGTCCTTCCAATACTAATCCTTGCAAGTGTAGGGATCGGAGGGTAGTAAGATGATCATTATAAACGGGGTGAATGAGAGGAAAATCGCGACGAATATATCTATTACCAAAAGTGTATCTACTAGCAAAAAAATAATTATTGCCATGAAGAGTTGATAAGTTCAACTCTAAGTCGCGAACCTTTTTGTTGAAGGCAAATTTTAACCAATTATCAATTTGATCAACATATGTATCATAGAGGGGAAACTTTATTCTGAAGGTGTTCAAATTCGAGGCGTTATTCCTGGCAACAACCTGATTAACCCATGTAACATATCCGTTTATATGATTATTAATCTCTGTTATGTTCGACAAGAATAACTCTGGATCGAAGTTCAAATCAGTAAGGTGAGTCCAAACAAACCTCCACCTTTTCGAAAGAAGGCTACTTCTTCCTGCTGTTTTCATATCCACAAAAGATAACAAGTGAACCAAGATGTGATCTGGTAATTTGCTAATTCGATCTACTTTCTTACTCATTTGGCTGCCTTCATTAACACTTTCTGTTTTCTGTCAACAAAATCAAATCTTTTGTTTGTTAAAATCTAGAATAAACACATAGCGCACACAAGTTAATAAACACATCAAAGACATCATCTTATGGTTTGTTCTCTTCAACTTATTTTCATTTTAGTTCCTCCTCTCATAAATATTCAGTTTAATTTAGTTCAGTTTAATAAATCAGAACAGGCCCTTATATCCGACTACACATAACTTTCTTTTTCATCAATTCTTACCGATACCCAAAAAAAAAAGGTTGGGTGACCATGTGATTAGGGTATTTTGTGTGTCAACAAAAACAAGAGGTAAATATCACAAATAAGTAAATAAGCAATTAATATTGCCCCTTCACAAAAAAAAAAAATGGAGCGATTTAAAATCAGAGAAAGTAATTGTTAATTTCTCATATAATTGCAATTATAAGAGAATGATTTCGGATGCCTACGCTAGTATTGGGGTACCCAATTTCTCATAAAATTAAAATTAATTTAAATCTATCAAATTATTAGATACCCAATTACAAAAAAAAATAAAAAAATAAAAAAATAAAAAATAAAAAGGAGAAGAAAAGATCGAATGCTCACTATTCTCTTGGGCTTGCATTCTGCTTCTGCTTCTTTGCCTCTTTTCAACGGTGAAGAAGGAGGTGATGAGGTTAAATCTATAACTTCAACAATATGATCAACAGGTCGGGTTTGTGTCGGATTATCAAAGGTTTTGGCTAGTACATCCCATAGTTGGTGAGCAGTTTTGGCTTGTGAAACAAGAGGAAAAACACTAGATGATATGGTACCAATAAGTGCACCAAAAATTAGCTTATCTTGGCGAAACCAGGTTTGATAAGCAGGGTTTCGAAGTGCGGAGTCTTTGGCTATGGTCATGGTCATGGTCATGGGTCCAGCGAGATGTTTGTCGTATAAGTCGTAGCCAATGAGCACGGCTTCGACTTGAGTCTTCCATGATTGATAGTTGCTCGACGTTAGTGTGATCGAGTTAGGGATCGAAACCTTTATAAGAGGTTTTGAGGGATCATCCATGTTTGGGATCGAAATGTCGTCGTTGGGAATGGACATGGGTAATTGATTGATTTGATTCTAGGTAGAAAAATAACTAACCTTAACTAGGTTTATATATAAGTTAAGCATCTAAAAGATAAGTATAGGATCTTAAAGATAAGCACTCTGGTTTTTTAAAAATAAAACTAGTGTGTGACCCGGTCTTCGCCCCGGGTGATACTTTGACTTATATTAGATGATTTAACAGACTTATTAATTAATTTAACATGGGTAAATTAGAATACAAGAATAACAATAATTTATTTTGGATTTTTTTTTTGTTTTTATTTTACAGGTTTCGGGATTCAAATCTCTTTGTATGCATTTTATGGCAAAATACTAAAGGTTGTTTCATGATAATGTGACGCTATACCGATATAAGAAGAGATACACGTGGCACATACACAATTTTATGAACGTCTTTTAATAAACACAAATTTTTAAATAAATCGGATGTACAATATTTATTGTACATCCGTTATAAAGTTACCCCTAAAATAAGCAAAAGTTACCCTAATATGGATAAATGTTACCCTAACATAAATAAATGTTACAAAGTATTTATACTTTATTGATAAAAGTTACCCAAAAAATTGTAAAAGTGACCCTAAATTTGATAAAAAGTGACCCCCGATGTACAGTAAATTACTGTACACCGGATGTATACAAAAGTTAAATATATACTAGTATATAGTTCCCTACTTCCCTTCAATTATCTCCTTTGCCTTTCCTCTCCTATTCAAGTAAACAATTATTCTGTATTTACGGAATGAGAGAGTTCGGTAAAACAAGACAAGAGCACAGGAGAGTGAAGAGACTAATCAAACAATGGTGATGCTCTCATAAATTCATGTACTTCAAAATTTCTTACCAATGAGTCAATAATTAAGGGTAAAGGAACGGAGAAATCTGAGTATTTTTAACACACAGCAAAAAATTTATGAATCGAAATTAAACATATATTAAGAAGCAGAAGATTGCAAAACAATGACAATCCATGTACACTTACCTGCTAAGTTATCAAGCTACCAAAAAGCCCTCGAAAAATTCACAGTGAGGGGAATTTTCAAAAAAAAAAAAAAAAAAGTTTCTTTTTTCAATCATTCCCTCTCTGCCCCTCCATTTTGTTCATCATGTGGGGAGAAAGGGACATATCACGCCGACGTACACTAATCCTGACTATACATCCCAGCCATCCTTTCTCTGGTTAAACTTAGACTTTCTGTTAGACAAACTTCCATACCACTCTGAAAACATTGAGAGGCAATCACTCCTTTTCTGGTAATGCACATCAGTGTTTCGACTAATGGCAGCACCAGAAAACTTGGAAGTATCAATTGCCCAAGCGGGCTTGACATATTCAACAGTTGCAGATGAGCTCGCATTAGCATACAAGTAATTCAGTAGAACATCTTCGCAATTAAAAAATTTATCCACCACTCGCCTTCCTGCCTTGGCTTCTTCACTCCAATACCTACTAAATGCAAGCTGGGTGTCCATGAAAGCTGCCCCTGTTAAAATCATGTTATATCCTTTCTGCTTTCTAGCATACTTCTCGGCCCTATATTTAAGAGGGTTCCCATCAGCAAGCCGTGGATAGAATCCCACAATCCGATCTGGGTGCTCTCGCCATACTTTAAAACCACGCTCTATGTCATTACAAGTCATCATAATGTCATCATCAAGCTCGAGAATAGCACGAGTCTTGATCAAAGGATCAATATTAAACCGATTGTTGAGTGAGTTCAATTTTTCTACCCTAATTCTGACAGGTACAGCAGAATCGAATTCACTTGGTTCAGGAGCTTTACCTTTGTTCCAGACCACAACAATTTCCCTTACTGAAGAACACCTCGAGTAGTGTTTTACATACATCTTCAAATTCCAGAGCCGAGCCTCATATGTCATTGTCAACATAGTGAATTGTGAATAATGACCATTAAATAGGTAAGGCTCCTCTGCACCATTTCCACCATAGATGTATGTGACCCCATTGCACATCAACACCACCCCTGATATAAAAGCTAGGAGAAGAACCAGTTTTCCAGTGAAGGTGTTGGGTCTTATCCAGACCCGTAGAAATGTATGTACTCTATTCAAGCGAAAAGAAAATTGTCTAAATTTGGAAGACAAAGTGTTTGGTCTCTCCCAGCCTGACAAAGCATCACTTCTCTTCCTTAAGTTATTTGGGCACCAATTCAGAGGGACGAAGCACTTTACTGCTCCCATAAGTACACCTAACAGCAAAACAAGTGCAGCAACAGCCAAAACAGATGTACAGCCAACAATAAACCGATCAACTGAGTCACCTGAAGGCACACGGTCCCCATCCATAACTGCAATCCACTCCCCAGAACCAAGCTGCTGTACATCAAGGTGGTGGTGTCGAACCCCGTTCCAGGCATTGCGGCCCTTTTTGGATTCCTTAAAGCCTGAAGGTACTTCAACCTCTTTGTAGTCATCCTCAGTAAGTATCTCCACCTTAAAAGTACGAATTCGCTTCCCATATGTTTCTCCACAATCTTGGCCAACACGATAGAGAAAACCATCATATACAAAAGGTCTGCCTCCATTTCGAGCTCCAGAGCTCTTTTCTTGGTTGTGGATAGGGTTTTTCTTGTGGGGCTTCCATGGCCCGAGAGGTGAATCACTATACCATATCTCGAGCCGCCCATTCTTTACAGCACCAAATCCACTATGATCTGAACCAAAAATCCAATACTTGGAACCATGTTTGATAAGAAAGGAATCAACAAGTGGTTTCTTCAGAAGGACTTTTTCCAGTTTCCACTGCAGAGGGAAGCTAATAGCTCGGTAAAGTCGAAGTTCTCCATTCTCACTACTCTCCGGCATCATATATATCTGAGACATAACAATACACAGTGTGTTATAGAGTTATACTATTGCCAAAAGAACTATATTTGAATTGCCATAATTTCTTTCCTAAGTATGTTCAGATTTGAATATATAGAATATCCTTATAACTACCATCAAGGTAGCAAGAACCATTTCAATCTAATAAAAATTACCCCAACTTTTTCGAAAATACCATTCTTAATTACATACGATGTGACTTTTTTCAAACTCCAGAAAACATTAGTTAGATAGCTAGGATTCACCAACAAAGATAACAAATGAGAAGTAATAAAGCAGAGATTTCAAATTAAATACGACTGTTGTCAACGCAATCTAGTAGAACTAGAACATATAATAAAATGAATTAAACCAAACACAAAAAGAAACAGAAAGCTTGCTAATAAAACATGCAATCGAAACAAAAAGAAGTTGGAAGAAACCAGATGAATATAGTTAAACATGATTTGGATAGTAGTTTGATTACAGGTTAACACAATTTAGAATATGACATGTTCTACAAAGGAAAATAGGATAAAATGCTCCAGGAAATATATCAGTAACAGGCTGGGAACATGGTACCGAGGTGAATAAAGCTGCTAGGAAAGTCAGGTTTAACAGTGTTGTATCGATTTTATGTGAGACGAATTGTTTTACCAATCTTTTTACTTGGAAGACAAGTATTAATCATGTTGTATCATTTTTTATTGTTCATTTCTTCAATGTAGAAGGATCTTACAATCCCAGCCCCCTCACCAATCCAAAGTCAGATCCCAATTCCAACAACCTTGAATTAGACTAATGCACATGTAAAAACATCCTTCCTATCACTAGTGTTCTTACTTCTAGTCTAAATTTCTTCTTAAAATTCCACTTACCAACATAAAGTTCCTTCATATATACACAATATGGAAAGGGGAGGGAGAGGGGAGGTGAAGGTGTAATGGAAAATTGGAAATGAAGATAAAGTAAGAACTAAGAGCTTCTCTAAAAGTAAAATGAGATACAGAGTACCAGCTAACAATTAAATAAACAGGATGGAAAGAACTTACTTGACCATCGTGATCAAAAACATATGGATAAGATAGATGCCAATTTTCATCCAATACTGTACCCAACTGTTCCCATGTCACTCCCTTATCAATGCTTCTTGAAACACCAATGTCTCCTTGCATTGTTACTGAATTTTTGGTTTCATAGAACATGTATAACACATCATCCTGAATTAAAAATTAAGAAGATTTTAGAAGTGTTATTCAAGCTCTTTTGTCAAAATGCTTGCTTGTGCATATAGGGATAGGAACTTGGAATATATTAATGATATGATTGAGTGATTGACAGTAAACAATATAGCAAAGCACAAAGTTAATCAAATGAATCAAATCATAGGAAAAGAAAAGCCAGCCTCAGAAAATGGGTCATTGAAGATTTATATTGAAATAAATTTTAAAAGAAAACTATATTGAAATAAATTTTACAAGAAAAATTACTTTCATTACTTACATTATTTATTTTACAGACAGACAATAAACAATTCACAATTCCATTAATAACAACTGCCTCATCTCTTCTATAATTCACACAGGAGCGAGATCAAGAACGAGAAAAAGAGGCAGCATCTTCGAAAAAGTTGAAATCACAATTATGTTAAATGGTAACGATGTAAAAAGTCTGAGGGACTTCTAAAGTTTAAAGCTATTCTAGCCAGAAAATTAAAAGAAACTTCCAGAAAAGAAAGATAAAAGCAGATTCAGGTATAACTGTCAAAGTTAGATAGTAAGAAAACTGGAGCCCTTTATAGAGCCGTATATTTCCATTTGATTGATAGAAAAACTTTTATACTGTCACTGGCAAGCAACCGTGTACATAGTCTTTTCTTCAGGGTCTAGCCTCCTCTTTTTAGTAAAATGGTGGAAGAATATGCATTCATGCATCACATTCACCTTATACTACCACAACCTCAATATCATACATAATGGCCAAATTTAGGAAACATATTGTGGATTTAATCATTCGATGTTGTGTGCACATCACTCTAGATTTTACAGGCTCATGTGTTTTGGGTAACTGATATATGTACTCGTGATAGTTTATAATTTGTATCAGGATGCTAGGCATAAAACTTGGGGAGGAGAGGAGGAGGGAGGGGGTGGGGTGGGGAGGCACTTTAAGTAGTACTAGCAGCATTACAATTTAGTTATTTTAGTTATGGTGGTTTGAAGAACAAGATAGCTAGTTACATAAGAGGAAAAGCTCAATAAATAGGGGAAAATAGTGAGCATTAGGAAATGTCGATAAATATGAGGCCATGAGGTTTTTCTTTAGCTTTGAGATTGTCAGGTGAGAGAGAATCAAACCCCTTGAAAGCATGAATATCCTTCACTTTCTGTAATTTTGGTTTATTAGTCTAACTGCCATCTTCTGCCCTTATATCCCATTAAATAGTGTTTTAGCTAGAGAGGTGAAAGAGTAAATGCCCTACAATTCTAAGGCTTGCTTACAGCTTACTACGACAAATATTTATGTGCGAGTCAGAATACGTGGTACATATTAACAACAAATGAGAATCACCAGTTACTCGTCTTTTCCTGATTTTCCAGGCCTTCCCACAGAGCAACTATAGTGGTCACCATTCCCAACAATTCATTCTCAAGTATAAGATTAATCCACAAAGCATCTAAATCAAATTAGAGAACGCATTATATCAGGTTTATAACTATGTGGTATTACTTAATCATTACAAGCTTAAGATTGAAAGTACAAATATTCAGAATAGATTACCTCATTTAATTAAGGTAACTGTCAACCAATGAGTCTAAAAAAATAAAGACGAGGGATGGCAAACCATAAAAACCTCAAAAATTGACAAGGATTGGATAGTTGTGAAAGAAGTTTTCTGACACAAAGCAACTAATCACAATGCAAAAGTACAAAACAATAGCTCAGCCACTTGTAATGCCAAGCTTTCAGAAGCAACTCAGGCTTCTAGCATGTTTCTATATGCACCTCCAATATCCATAAAATAGACACTGAAAAATGAATTGAGCTATATATACATATCAACTTTGTTCCATCATTAAAATGACTCTATTTTAAACTCCACAACTACAAGCGCAAATTATACCGTAAACCAACCCATAGCCTAAAGGCCCTAAACTTTCTTAGTCCTACAAAACAAGTGCTGAATTGCTGTTCAATAACCTTAACCAGAAGTTAGAAGGTCTTCCACGCACCTCAGTCTAGATGAGAGTTTAAATATTAAAATAGTCTCATAGAATCATATCAATCAAACACCATCAATGTTGATAGATACTAATCACATGCAGTGTTGCCGTGTGAAAGGCTAAAATGATGGCATAGCTCACAAGAGCCAAAACCATCACTGACATTATAACAAATGTACAGCAAAACATCATTCTTTGTGAATAAGAGTTTACCAACAAAAGTCTCTAATGCAAATATTAAAGGGGAAAAGAACTTTGAACAATACATAGAAATCACCTTTTAAAAGAATCAACTTTAAAAAATGCATGTGTAACTTTGTAAATCACAAAGATTTTGTATAGCGATCAAGAGCACTCTACTCGGAGTTTCAATCAAAATAAAATGTCAAATATTTAAATAAGCAGGTGCATAGTATAAATCATACATCCAGTGTACGGTGTTGGGCTGAGTCATCCACCTTGTTGGGTGCATGCACACTGCAGCTCTTCATTAGTATGATATTATCTGCTTTGGCCTAATCCGCACGGATTTGTTTTTGGGCTCCTTCCCAAAAGACCTCATACTAATGGAGTGTACTCACACTTATAAATCAATTCAACATCAATTCAAGTCAAGTTCAAGCCCTAGGGATTAACATTCTTTGTTCCCAAATAATATTCCCTTAGTCCTAAATATTTTAAGGTCTATTCAAAGGTTCAAATCATATAATATGATGATAAAAGGTACGATCTTTTGTCAAAAAAAATATATATATATAAAAATAAAAGGTACGATCATAACTTTAGGACAAAGTTGTCATTTGGATAAAATATCACAAACATCCTTGAATTTTCCTTTTTCTAGCTTTCTATAAATAAGAGGGTTGAGCACAACTCACTCATTGAATTAACTCTTTACCAAACATTCAAAATAAAGGATTTATGGATTGAGCCCTCTAAATTGGTCAAAACACTCTTCACTAAAGATTATGAACACTAAAGATTAATAAAGTAATGGACTGATCTTCTGATTGTAAATACTATATGAATACTAAAGATTAATAAAGGTGAAACCTTTTATATTTTGATTGATAATGGCCAAAGGTTTACAAAAGGATAGGTTAATAGCTTTAGGCTATAACTCTCAAATAATGGCTTGAGGGCATAACTCTCTAGGTTTCCCAATACTAATTTCTGCCTATTTTTTCCTTTCCCCCTCCCTCTATTTATGCTAAGGCTAAAGACTCTATCCTAATAATACTAGTATACCAATATTGCCCCTTCTTAGGTTAGTCTATGACAAAGGCCTCAATCTTATTCAATGCATTTATTAAGGGATTTCCACTACCTAAACTTCAATTTATTAGTTCACTGCATCCAAGAAGCACAATTTCAACAATACACTATCTTGCGGACAACACCTTACCCCTCTCCTGCCCTCTCCACCTCTACCACACCTATTCCAATCAATGGAGTAACCATCTTGAAAAGTAATGATTATATACTGGTGGAATTTATATATTAAGTCCCGCAACATAAGAGCAGTGAACAATGGATCACAAATCATATAGAATGGTAATCAGAGGTATAATCAAGCCCATGGATCTGCTTTTAATAGTTCACGTGCTGAATCTAACTTTACACATTCTGATTTGGTGAAAGGACAAATTATTGTAATCAAGTCTAAGCAAAATCTATTAGAGCTAATAAATTTCTCAAAGGAAACAGCTTTAAGAATATAAGAACAAACCCAAAAACCAAATTCCGAAAATATCAGGATTCTTTATGCTACTGCTTACTTGGATATAAAGAAAAGGATCCGCAACAAAGTTACTGGGAGAACCAGACTCAGAAGCTGATGCACATGTAATCACTGGATTGGCCAGAGGCCAAGCTGCACTCTCATTCTTCCACACATTTCTCTGAACATAGAAGGCCAATATTCAATACGCATCCAAAAAAAATTGCATAGTAAGAAAAACAAGAATAAAATAAATACACTAACATCTTCAATCGGTTGGAGAGAGAAAGGGGAGGTGCCATAAAAAACACCAATGGACCAAGAACCCTCATTGTCTACTTGGCAGCCAAGGGAGGGCACTAGATAAGGAGTTCGGACAAAAGGGCTGAACACAAGCCAGGCATAAAGTGACGCAATCGAACCAAAGAGCAAGAAAGCACTAACGAAGAACACAAATGCTGGTGAGAAAACCCAGTTTTGTTGTTTCTGTTCAAATTTCATTTCTCAAGTATCAACCTCCTTGCTCAAATTTCTCAAAACCCCACTTCTTTTCAGGAAGAAACACATGTGCTACGCTTTACTGTTCTGCAATTAAACAACGCATTCGAGATCATTCACATTAAAATATTCAACCTCCCCACTTCACAAAATATGAATCATGCAACCTTTAAAAGTCACAGCTACATCATAAAGAGAGAATCCTGAGCAAAAGACGAAAACCGGACAAGAATTGGACAATCAGCTAAACTCTAGTGTATTAGGTGAACAACCCAATCACCCATTTTGTTACTAAAACCAATCATACTCTCATAGAACAAAATTTCAAATCAAATAGGTAAAAAAAATACACAAATTGTTAATAGCACCTTAAAATGGCAATCAAATCACTTCCCACAAAACTTGAAACTTACAAAACAAAATCAAAAGCTCGATTCAATACAATGACATAAAAACACAAGCTAATCAACTAAATCACCCCAATTTCTCAATCTCAAAAGCAAAAAAATGAGCAAATACTTACAAAAACCACTAAAATAAAGCAGAAACCTAACAGAGCTAACAAATCATAAACTAAAACAGATTCAATCTACAAAAACACAATCAATTCCAAAAGAAAACCTAGAATTGAACTTCCACCGAAAAATGCCAACAAAATCAGTAACACAAAATCAAACACAACAAATCGATCTACACAAAAAGAAATCAAAAGAAAAAGGACGAGAAAATCGAGAAAAATACCTGAAAAAGTAAGGTAGAAGACGAAGAAAGCATAAAAATGGCGGCTGAAGAAGAAGAGAAAAGTGGAGGAGTGGTGGAATACAGCGTGAAAGAGTAGGAGTCTGAAATTTAAGTTAGTTGTCCAAAAGACAAACCAAGGAAATTTACGAGTACCATCATTACGCCGGCGCCTTCGGAATGGACTATTATTATCAAATGAAATACAACATTCAAATCTAGAATTTTGAATATTATTATTATACACTTGTTCAATATGGGAAAATTCAAATTTATGGAATTCAAAGTTGAGATTAACAAAATTGAATAATAGGGGGTCCCGTCAAAAAAAAAAACAATGGGAAGTTTTTGTGAGGAAGCAAGAGGGGGGTCGGAAAGGGAAAGGAATGGAATTATGCAAATCGAAGAATTAGTTTGTGGTTGTTGTGGAGTATTTTTGGTGATTATTATGAATTTGTTAGTGAATTGGAGAGGAGAAATTAAGGTTTGTAAAATAAGTTCGGGCTATATGATTTTAGGTAAAATTAATTTATAAGATTCAAACACAATAAATTTGGATACGTTTAAAATAAAATAATGTAAGTTCAAACGAAATAAAATAAATTTGGATACGTGTAATAAAATAAGTTCAAACACAATAAAATAAGCTTTTATACAATTAATTAAGTTGAGAAAACATAAATTCATACAAAATCAGATGAACTTATATTCTTTAATAAACATCTACGTATCCCGCTCTAGTGCAGCAAAATCAACAAACTTAATTATCTTCCTAAAATCATCATTATTATATACTCCCTCCGTTTCATAATGATGTTCCTGTTTCGTAAATCGATGCAAATTTTGACCCAACTTTGACCGCAAATATCTTTAATCTCACACTAGCAAAAATTATAAAAAATAGATATTAATAATCTACTCACTAAGACGAATCAAACTAGATCCCACATGACTATATTTATTCTTATAGATTAAGAGAAATTTAGAAGATTCTCTCTTTTTTAAAAAAGTCAAAAAGTCAAAACAAGAACATCATTGTGGAACGGAGGGAGTAATTAAGTTTGATAAATTGACTCAAAGAAAACATATGATATAGATCTTAACCAACTAACATTTATGCCCCTATGTTTACAAACAACATTAATTCATTCTTAAATTTATGTTGACTTTTGAAATGCCTCCGTAGCATAATCATAATTTTCCTCTGTCCAAACCTAAAGCCTAGATTGGACCCGCACTTCCCGAGGTTGGATGGAGGTATTCAACCTATAAATAGTAATGATAACAAGATCGAGCTAATGAAATTTCATTCTTAACTAGTTATTGACCTGGGCGATGCCCCGGCCCGGATTATCATAAATTCATAAGTTTATTTTATAAAATTAATTTAGAAGGGTTGATGTTGAACAATATTGATAACTAAATGAAAATATAATAAGAGGTTAATATGAAAAGATTTTCAATTAAACTAGACACTATAGCATTAAAGTTAGACCAATGAAAAGTTTTTGTTAAAGAGACTAAGGGCATGTTCTCATTGACTGAACTGAACTGAACTGAACTGAAATGAATATTTTATAAGAGAAGGACATTAGGAGCTGAACTGAACTGAACTGAATTGAATTTCAACGTAACAGAACAGGCCCTAAACATTAATACAATTCATCCATATGGTGAGAGAAGAGGGATGACACGTAGGATGACATGTAATGCATATGTGGCATATGGGTGACATATGTCGTTATCATGTTGTCCCCATGAGTTTTAATAATATTATAGATATGCACCATATTTAAGAATGAAAATGACCTAAATGGGTCATGACTAGACACAAGCAAAGGGCCTGTTCTCTTACGTTGAAATTCAGTTCAGTTCAGTTCAGTTCAGCTGAGTTCAGTTCAGTTCAGTTCAGTTCAGCTCCTAATTTCCTTCTCTTATAAAAATATTCAATTCAGTTCAGTTCAGCTGAGTTTAGTTCAGTTCAGTTCAGCTCCTAATTTCCTTTTCTTATAAAAATATTCAGTTCAGCTGAGTTCAGTTCAGTTCAATTCAGTTCAGTTCAGCTCCTAATTTCCTTCTCTTATAAAAATATTCAGTTCAGTTCAGCTGAGTTCAGTTCAGTTCAGTTCAGCTCCTAATTTCCTTCTCTTATAAAAATATTCAGTTCAGTTTAGCTGAGTTCAGTTCAGTTCAGTTCAGCTGAGTTCAGTCAATGAGAACAGGCCCAATGTCACACCTATTTAGAGGTCTTGACTATTTTGGGTCCAAAAATTATATACTAATGACCAATGGACATGAGATGGTCTAGTTCAATTTAGATGTCCATAAGTTAGATCTAAGTATTCGCCCAATGGTTTTCTACAAGACTATACAAACATGACCGTCTCACCAAAAAAAAAATACTAACATCCAACCATGGACCTAGGGGTGATAATGAGACTGAGCTATTTGTGAATTATTCGAGCTTGAATCGGTCAAAGCTCGATTTGTGGTGGCTCGACTTGGGTTTGAGTTCTGCTCGAGACCTTAACGAGCCAAGCTGAGTTATGCCAAGCTCGACTCGAAAGTTTGTGAATAAGCTTGAGTATTTTTTCCATATAAGAAAATCATGTATATAAATATAAATACATTTATCAATAGATATTACACAATAATAAGTTAGTATTTTCATTATTAAAAAAATAAACTTGTTGTAAAATTAATTTTTTAATAATGAACAATAAAGAAGACAAGTAAACTAGGGATAAGAATAAATCAAGGTTGTTCGTGAACAGTTCGAGTTCAGCTCAATCAACGCTTAGTCAAAGCTCGGCTCGGTCAAAGCTCGACTCTTAAAAGTTTGAACTCGGTTTGAGTTCGAAAATTTAAACGATCACGAGCCGAGCTGACCATAGTTCGGGTTTGGCTCACCCGATTAGCACCCCTACATGGGCCTTCTTTTTTACAAACTTTCTATACAAAATGCTAATTTGAGGAAATTTTGTCTGGAACCACCCTAAAGATAGGGTCATTTGTTAACAACAACCAATTTTTTTTTATTTGCTAAGAACTACCCCAAAGTTCCTACCCGGAACGTTTTCTGTCTAAAAAAAAATATTAATGGGCCCACTTTTTCTAAAAAAACATTAATGGGCCCACTTTTTCACTTTTCCCATTTAATTAACTCCTCTAATTACGTTCTCTCTCCTCTCTAATTAACTTTTCCTCTATTTTCACTCAAAAAATTCAAGAGAACATACTCCCTAAATGCTAGAAGTAGGGCTGTAACTTAAGGACGGAGGGAGTATGAGACTATGAGGTAGGATGCCTCCTTATCCCCCCACCCCCCAAAAAAACCCCTAAAAAAACCTGAAAACTGAAGGCTGTTAATCGGTCACAATTGATTTGGATTGTGGCCTTCTCCTTGTGGGATGCTGATTGATTGCAGACTTGCAGTTATAATTTAGGGCTGAATTACTTGTGCGGCTGAAGATAGGGCCCAATTATATGGACCAGTTCCATAACCAAAGTTCTGCTTTCGAATTTGGACTCCTTTTTTACTCAGTACTTCGCATTTCATGAGAATAGACGCAAATTAGAGTAGAAGATGTTATGCATCCAGAAAAAGTCAGCCCACTTTCAACATAAATAACTCACTCTTTTGGTAGAAAATTTCAATGTAGTGAATGTACTCATTTAAAGGTCAACCTCTATTCTTACTCATATAATATTTTTATTCAAGCTTAATATTACAATTAGGTTATCTCCCGTGCAATGCAAATATATTGAATAATTATAAATTTATAATATAAAATATGTTAATTACGTAATAATTATAATGTATGTGCAAGTTAATATTTTAAGAAATTTACTATAGATTTTGTATAAAATAAAAGTCATAATCTCTTTTTTTTTTTTTTTTTTTTTTTTTTTTTTTTTTTTTTTTTTTTTTAAACAAATAAAAGTTATAATACAAATGCAATCTTATTTTAATATAACAATGATTTTTTTAGAATGTAATTTTGGCAGAAAATTTTTTAATAATACATTGCCAAGTGTTCCCTTGTATTCTTTTATTTTATTTTATTCTATTTTATTTACAAGAAGAAAAATATTATCATTAATAAATAGCTATACGGCCCATACGATATCTACAATAATAATAATAAAGATTTGTAAACCACATACTCGTTTTTAGTAGTATACTAGGTTAGATCCCGTGCCATGCACGGTGATCGTTAGTTATATATATAGTTATATAGTATTGATTGAGAAGTATTACTGTACTCAGTATAATCATAAATTAGTCGAGAAATAATAAAAGTATGAAATATGTTAATTTGGTATTTGCAATTTTAATTGTAGCTTCTAATACACAACTAAAATAAAAGTAGGCAAAAAATCTGAGCAATATTTTTTCTTATTGTAAGATTATTTTAAAATTTTGATTTTTGGTATATAATTGATTTACAAAAATCATGTTAATATGAAATATGCAAAACAAAATAATAATAAATAATATGATATTTGTAAGTGATTTGTTTCCTTAATTGAAATATTTTTTTTTTAGTAAAAAGAAAAAAAATAACTAAGGACACACCAGGAGATGACACTTGTCATTGCTGGTGTGTCTTTTAGTATATAGTATTGATAGGGTCTGTTCACAGTTACTTAATTTCAGTTCAGTTTAGTTCCAATCAGTTCAGTTCAGCTCCAATCAGTTCAGTTCAGCTCCTAATTTCTCTCTCTCATAAAATATTCATTTCATCTCAGTTTAGTACCAATCAGTTTAGTTCAACTCCAATCAGTTTAGTAAAAGTGAACAGGCCCATAATTGAATGAATTTGGTTAATCCTTATTAAGTTAATTATTAACCCACATAAAAAAAAATTAATTATCATAGATACTAATAAGTCTATTCATCAATTTATTTTTGTCATTTTTATAAAATAGTGAGTCCGTTAGCAATTGTGTATCTTTTCCATGTCAAAAAATAAAATAAAATTGGGTATGCCTTATTTTATCACTCATAACAAGTGCTTAATTTTTTATCTTTTATTTTTTTATTTTTAAGGATCATAACAAGTGCTTTGTACTATAGTAATTAACACTTAATTTAGCTATAAAATGACGTTGTGTAATTCCTATTATTGTACCTTTTTTAGAACTATAAATTTATTGCATGATTTTATCAATCCATTTAAAGCTTATTAATCCTTTGATAAGTGGAGATAAGGTTAGTAGAACCATACTTTAATTTCAACTATTGCTTGGCAAAACAACAATAAAAAAAAGAACAATCATTGGTATAAAAACACACATAAATACCGACATGCAATTTCAAAGTTAAAAAATATTAAAACAAAACAAACACTTTTATTTTTGTTCTCCACTTCTAGACTGGTCCGCCTACTCCATATAGATGTAGGAAAAAACATAAATCGTCATAAAATAAATTTAGACTTTGAGAAAAATAAAAGTCCAATAAAAACATGATAGAAAAAAAAAAAAAAATTTGATTGTTTCAAGGTTCAAAGCACCAAGATTGAAGAAGGTCCCTACTCTTATCCCTCAAAAACAACCAATGATGGCTATAATGTGGTCGTTTGCTTGCTCATGAATTGAACTTTGGGTTGAAGTTGGGTTTACTATGCTCATGTATGATATCATGCACTTACACCAGCTGTCTCACTTGAGAAAGACAAATCCTATTCCCTTCTTCACCTAAAGTCAATATTTTTGGGTCATCATCATCAATCATGTAATATAATCCTCTCTATGATATGATATGATATCCCCCTCTTACGTACGTAAGATACATAGTGGGTTTTTTCTTTTCGATTCATGTTAAATGTAATTGTAAGGGATATATATATAAGAAGATTAGTAAAAGTTTATTGGATTATATTATAATTGATAGGTGATTTCGTCATTACTTAAATTATATATGAAATCAATAGGTGACATTTGAGTCATTCAGAATAAGTTTTGATCAAGTTAATCGTTTTCGGTCAAAGTTGATTCAATAGTCAATTTGTGGTTTTATGATATAACAATAAGTATCAATAATTGAATTTATGACCGTGCTAGTTTTAGCCTAGTAAGTTATGTCTGGTTCATATCGAATCTTATGATTATGGATAGAGTTAATTCGACTTATAATCTTATGATTATGGATAGAGTTAATTCGACTTATTAGATATGGGTCAGTTTTTTGGCACATAGCCTGTTATTTTTCATACTTTGGGAAGCCTTAACTATTAGAATGTCAACTCCTTGGCAGAATACACTAGATTGGTACTACTAGTACATGGTACAACATTAAAGAAACAAGCCAATTAACATAAAAAAAGAGCAAATGAGAAGCAAAAGAGTCGGTTTCATTCTCAACAGAATTTGCTTAATTTAGAAAGTAAACTTAACTTACAAATGACAAAAGAAGAAACAATCTTGATCCAAACAAAAAGTTCACTTTATTTGTACAACCATGTCAAATTCGTGATTTCTTGCATCAGTCTACATCACCAACTAACTTCTTATTGTTTGTTACTTAATTTGCAATTGGTATAGTGACTATAATTGACTATCCTAATAATACACCTATAATAAGCCTATTGCATGTGAGAAATTATTACAATCTTTGAAATATTTAAGTTTAATATGGTCCCAACCGACTAATTGGAAAATGAAATTTGGGACATTCCTTCAATATAATTAATGATTTTTGCAATAATATTGATTTTTTTTGAATCTATGTAACTCAGTGTGTTGTAAACCAATTCATGAAACTTCAAATGGTAAATTTTTTCATTAATTTGTTTATTATACCCTTGATTTTTAAATTTCATGAGGAATGCAATGCAAGGGGAGTACCAATTACATGATAAACTTACATTAATATAATAGATACTAATTTTTTGTTGGCTTTTTGCGAGCTAGTACCTTTTTTTTTTTGTCAACTATTACCTTAATTATCTAAGGAATTATTACAAGTTGAGGTGATAGAGTAGTGACATCGCTCTTACCTTTTATCCTTGAGGTTTAGAGATCAAATCTCATGGGACTCTTTTGAGAGATTTCTCTTATATCACCCTTCAAATGCGTCCCTTCTTTTTACCATTCAAAAAAAAAAAAAAAAAAAAAGAGAAAGTCAACTTTTTTGAGCATTAACTTCTTTTTATTGGTTGATTTGAATTGTAAAATTGTATGTGTAGCTCAATCTTTTTATAAAATTAATTTTAACATACTCTACCCTCTCACTCTTATCATTGTTCAATACTTAAAACCATCAAAGAATGTATTTGTATGATCTTGCAATGTAATCCTGTTATCATAAAGGTCTGTTATTACTTATAAGTTATAACAACGATTTCATCATAGATTACAAAAACAAGAGTGATTTGAAAAACATATAAACCCATTGTTTAAAAGTAATAATATAAGGATGAAAGAAATATGAAAGGATTCCCAGCCATGGGTATCGTGGTTTCTTGAATCACGAAGAACAAGTAAGAAGTTGAGGAAATTTGATTTGGAAAAGGCAAGTACAAGTCAGAAGTTGTGCGTGAGATAGGTTTCAGTATAAGGCCTTGTTCTTTTGAGCTGTATTTTTCTACTAAATCCTGATTTGCTTTGCTGAAATCTGGTTTGCTCAGCTCAGCTAACACCTAATATTATGAGATCTTATTTTGGTTTTATACGCCCACCTACGAGACTTTGCTCTATCTACATTGTTCTTGCACTACTCTACTCGGTTTCAGATTCCAATTGGTTGGGTGTCACTTTAGGTTCAAATTGTTTTCAACTCCGAGTCAAATTAGTTGTTGATTAGATCAGATTAAAAGTAGATATGGGCATAAAAGAAT
This sequence comes from Chenopodium album, assembly GCF_948465745.1. NCBI lineage: Eukaryota > Viridiplantae > Streptophyta > Magnoliopsida > Caryophyllales > Amaranthaceae > Chenopodium > Chenopodium album. The sequence continues at coordinate 25,850,947 of NC_137860.1, read as the reverse complement.
ACCAGGTTAAATAAATTATCGATTAATATCGAGTTGGGTTACATCTCATGCATGCAATAAGTATCTCCTATTATATTCAATTACAAATTGAGTTCAGGTCATTGCTGGCTTAAGTTGGTTTATCATCAAGTCGACCTAGTTTTTGATATAGCTCTCCCCTCCTTAATTATAAATTCAATTTACATTTAAGTACTTTTAATATCTCTTATAAATATCAACATGACTTGTATGAAAGGCTAACAAAAGTGTAAATTACCTTGAGTTAATTGTACTAGCCATGGCTTATAGTATAATCCAAGGACAAATTGTAATTCATCTTGTTTTTACTCATATGTCCATTTACTTCCTCTTTCCTATGTAAATGATTATTAACAAAAAATTCCAAAAGTAAAGAATGTTGATATTGAACCTATTGAATGCCAATACAAAAATTCAAGCTAGCCGCTAGCTAGCACTATATCAATAGCCGCATCAACTTTAAACAGATACATAAAGGACAAATTGAATGTTACAAGAAAACACATAGTTCAATGTTTAAATAAAAACATAAGATTAGAAAATGGACAAATAAAAATTACTTAATTAAATTAAACTAGAAAATTAACAAACATAGGCTGACAAAAAAGAAGAATAATCATGTGCTAAGCAATATGAAGTACTAAAGCTAAGGGGTGACTTTCAAGGGCACGCTTTGGATTGAATCAAGGAGACAGGACCACTATTGGGTCCTCACTGCTTTCATAAGAGAATGTCTCGTGCAATGATATTTTATTATATTAATTAATCTCTTAATTAAACCTAATAATTGTCGTATCGTATTATACGAACTTAAACTAATCAAATACGAGTGATAAAACAAACCCTAGACATTCCTTTAATTTATATGTAGCGTTTGTGGTTTTGTACAAGTTTTTTCAGAAGTATCAGTTAACGTATTACTGTTTAGGATAAATAAATAATAAATTAATAATGCGCTGTCAACACTGACATTTTAAACGAACATATTAATGGTTTGAAGGATTGATCGTATAAAATGAGAAAAATTAACTAAGTAGTCAGAAAATAATAACAATAATTAAACATCAAGTATAGCAAGAACAAGAAAGTGAACCTTTTCAAGTACACTAGAAAATGCTCATATAATTGGTAAAAAGATTACATAAAGGGACATAATCACTTTTCTGACCTCCCCTTTTTCATAATCATATGTGCTATAATTACTTAAACTTTTCACAGATCAATTGAAAAAGGTCACTACTTTAATAACTTGACTAATAATAATTAAAAAAAAAAATCATCCCACCACTAAAAATTACTAAAATACCCCCCAAACATTGTAGGTAAAATTACAAAAATGTTCACCTGTTTTTGAAGTTGATTTCCTCCTTATCACTGAGATGTAACAGAGGGAGCAATGATGATGACTATGATATCAATGATGACAATAATCATGAAATTATGGGGAGATGATGTAGGGTTAAATTGGTCATTTCCCTTGAATTCTTTTTTCTTGGGTTTTACAATAATTAAAAGTACATCAACTTTTGGGAAGTACATGAAGATGATTAGGGTTTTGTAGTGAAAATTGAGGGTTAAAAATAGTAGAATTATTATTTGTGGGTAATTGCATGGGAAATGGCATGGATGAAAATTGTAGGTTAATTGAAGGAAAAAGATGATTAGTAGAAGTATTAGGAGAATAATGATAATGATTATCAACCTTATTATTACTACTATTACTATTATTATTATTATTACCTAAAGTTTCTAAGGCTTTGACTTGGTTCCTAAGAAACTTAAGATAATTAGCAGCTTCATCAAGCATTGAGGCAGTATCCATCTTACTACCACCAGGCACAAGCTTTTGCAAAACTCTCAGCCTCTCACTAATCCTCTCCCTCCTTTGCCTCGCCGCGACGGTTTGTGGATCACTTGATATCCTTACATTTTTCCTCTTAGGCCTCTCCACCAAATCCACCCCAAAATTCACCGGCCTAAAGGCGGCCGCCCTGTATATCATCTCTTTCATTTGTTGAATTGCTTCTGCATCGGGTTCCTCGATTGAGGAACCCGATGAACTTCCTTGTTGGAAGCTTATGTTCGATGATCCCTTGTGTCGGCCTGACCCATACTTCTCAACATTGTTGTTGTTGTTGTTGTTCTTCTGCCTCTTATGGGGCCGCAAACTTGGTGAACAAGTATTTTCCTGGGTGATACTGAATGGAGGAAACTCCTGATGATCACCTTGGAAATCTTGTTCAATACTACCTCTCTTCTTAGGCTCATTTTCATTATGATTTTCACCATTGTTGGAATTATTAAAGTTGAAGAAATTTCGACAATCCGAAAAAATCATAGAAATTCCATCATCTTCAACTGAAGTATCAGTATTACTATTAGTACCTGATAATAAACACTCAAATGATTGTTGATCAAAGGAATTGTTAGCTGATGAAGTACCCTTATTAGTCGATTTATCGAATAATGGTTGAGATTGATGAATGATGTTGCTCGAAAACGGATTAAGAATCATAGGAAGAGAAGAGCACATCTGATTATTTCTTGGTACACCTTCATTATTCCATGGGATTATTATTCCTTGACCATCATTCTCTTCTTGATGAAGCTCTTCATGGATCGGATCTAAGATCAAAGTCGAAATCGATCTCGATGTCTCGATACCGCCTTGTTGATGGTAAATGTTGCTCCATTGAGCCATACTTGTACAACCATCCATTGGAATTCTAACAAAACATACAATATAATGACATATAATTAGTACACACTAATAATATTATGACATGATCAAAAAAATAATTAACAAAAAAATGTACTTACTTATTTTTAAGATATAAAGTTTGCAACTTTAATGATTTGGATGAATGATGAAATGATCAGCTTGATGTTCTTCTGATCTTCTTTGTTATCAACAACGGCATTAACAAACTCAATCACTTTTCAAATTGTATTGTTTTTGTTTGAATGATGATGATATCTGATGAAAGTACATTGGAAAAAAGAATTTCAACGTCAGCCATGGATAACCAACTGTTTGATTATGTTTATATTATAAAAATGCAATTGTACAAACAAGTACCGATCGTTGAAAGTTCCGTTTAGAATTAATAGTTACGCTGATAATGTAATTTGAAGCATTGCATGTGATAATATAACTAAATCTAGGCGGTGAGAGTATGCTATACAAATATTAATTACGGTGATAGTGTAATTTGAATTGCTGTAATGATGAGATAGAAATTATTACCTTTGATTGAACAAGAAGTTGCTAGACGGCGAAAAATTGGCTTTTCTTTGATGATTTTTTTTTTTAATTATTATTGACAAAGTTTTTAAATAAACTAGAGAAAAGAGAGTTGAAGAGGTGATATTTATATAGAGAAGGCCAACTATAGTTGAAGTGATGTATATAAATATTGAGAGAGAGACTCTATTAATTGCACCCAAAAATAAAATAATATAATACACATAAAATAAAATAAAATAAAATCATATAATAGAAAATAAAATAAAAATAGGAGAGAGAAAGAAGGGGTGTTGATAGGAAAAGATAAGGGGAGTTTTGGGTCAGGTTGGTGGGATAGTTCAAGGGATTCTTTTATTTTTGCAGATGGGGAGCACAAGATAGCAGAACCAACTATTTGAATCTTTGTGATTTTTGATAGATTTGAATTATTTTTATTCTATGATTCTTTCAAAAATATTCTTCTCTTTTGATTTGGTTAATGAGTTCAAAATCACCAGAATTATTAGGGGTAGAATGAATATTAAATGTATCATTACAAGATACCTCCGCCAATTCTTTACCAGCTAATTTACCTGATATAGTTTACTTTAAAGTTATTATAAAGGCCAACTTAATTTGAAAGTCGACGAATCGATCAAGTGTAAATGGTTATGGATACAACTCATACAAGGGATGAATTCAGGAAATGTACAAAATTATAGAGTTTATGAATGTGGTACTTTGTGATTTATAATTTTGCTATTAAATCTGTCCAACTCTATATACACTAGAAATAATCTTAAAAAAGGTTTGGCCCTTGGTCTTGATTGATACTGTATAAAGAAGTGTTAGTTGTATTACTAAATACATGTTCATGTGGTGTATTATCCAAAACTTAAAGGAGAACTAGTGAGGTTACACTATAAGCTTGGAACTATATCATTCTTGTTTCTTTACCTTGTTATTAAATAATTTATGTCAACCTTTATAAGCTAGTTGGTCTTTAGATTTCTATTAAAGGAAAAACCTAAGTGATTTAATAACACATTATAACTCATGAACAAAAAGTTCTTCTCTTGAACTTTTCGAAGGATAATATCTTTATATATCATCATAAATATATTGATCTTTTAATTTGTATCAAACTAATATTTATTAGTCTAAGTACCTTTTTGTTATAACAATGAAAGATACTACATACATCACTATTCTACAATACAACAAATAAACAAAATCAAAGATATCTCTTCATCGTGATATTTTTATAATAGACCGGATAATACTGTATATACATTGCATATAACTATATAAGAATTAATTGTATTCTCTAAAATAACACTTCGTATTTGAAAGGTTATGTCAAAGTTATGCATAAATCGGTGTAAGTAATGATTAATTATTCTCAAATTTTCATTTTTTCATTAACTTCTTACATGCAGTCCTAATAACAACATATATCATTTTCCGATTATAATTTACATATTTAGAAAATTATACTTATATTTATAGACGTGTAACTAGTTGGAGAAAGTCTGATCTCCTTTTGGCTGCTCATCCGATGCCTTTGGCACCACTGTAAAGCCTGAAATAAAATTTGAATTATTAATTTTAATAAATTAACAGTAAAATAAGAGTGGCTGACTAAGGTGGGGCATCTTTGCAGTAACAGAGTTGCCACTCTTTTCTGTAAAGGCTTTTTTCTATTAATCATAGTTTTAATCATAACACTAATAATCAGTAATCTGTTGTTGTAAAGTTACTGTTATATTTAACCAGCTTTTCTTACTTTTGAGTATTCACTTTCAACTCTTTTTTCCTCGACAATTACTCTTATTTTTGTACACCACCCTATGCATCCTTGTTTGACCATCCCACTTTTGGCTTAATTGCACATTTATTATTGATTTTAGGTTGTTTTTAGTATGCTATTATGTGTAGGTCTTGTCTAGTTATAACTCCAATACATTAGCAATGTCAATTTTAATTTGAGATATGTGAAACTATTTGATACCGACCTCTATATTTTGTTTAAATGCAAACTACTCAAAACTAATAACAAGTAGTTGAATCGACTTGATATTTATTCAACTTTCTAAATCGACATGTAATCGATTTATACTCGACTCAAAGAAGATCTATATAAAGAAGATCTATATATTTTGAAAATGTCCTATATAACATGTTATTGATCTAATCCACTTCAACTTTGATCCGAAACATATATAAGTGATGAGTCATAATGTTGTTATGCCAAGGTAAGTAATTCAATTACAAATCTCACTATTGTGGGAATTACAAATAACTCACAAAGGAGTCAAAGGGATATAGGGTTAGAAAGTTGTGTGTAGGAAGAACAGACATGCATCATGCATATGGATTGTTTAAAATGACATCTTACCTTAGAGGATCATATTAATGGATCACTCCCAAGATATCTGTCAAACACTAATATATAGATGACTAGTGTAGATTCATGAAACTGATGAAATTGTACGTGTAAAATTTCATCTTAGATGTCTGTAAAGATTACTAACATCATATTTTCAGAAAAATCACGATTCTATTCAACAATTATATGGTAAAGCTAGATATTTCGAGAGAATTTTATATGCTCATAAATTACTAGCATTAAATATGGAATTTGGGCTACATTTACCCAAAGTTAGTTGAATTTCGAATGTATGACTCAAACTTGAATGGACAAACACGATTTGCTAAACCTGATTGACAGTTGATGAGCTACGTTTCAAAATTATTGACTGTTCTTTATAAGACAATAATAATGTAACAATATGACCTACTTGATCAAATAATCCTCTAAACCAAATTGCACTTCCTACATTTTGACAAGGAGCCTATATGCAAAAAGTATGGTCTCTCACGCTTCCGAATCAAATAATTCAATAAATTCTTATTTCCTAACCAGTTTCCTCATTCTTTTATAATTTAAAAAATATATAAATGTATTTTTCAATTAGATGATGTCAAAAGTGAGAGAATTATTGTAACAAAAATTGAGGAAGTACTTAATTAACTAGTTGAGAATTATTTTATGCTTACTACATAACAAACTTGACAATTGTTAGTGAGATGCGAGCAGAGAAGCAGAGATAGTTGTCAGCATATATACAAGATAGCACATACACCCACCACTTGCTCCTAGGAATTTGTCTTTTATATTTTATAATTTTCAATTTTTTTTTCGTTCAATAATTTTATTTCAATAATTTTGAATATCGTGAAATCTTATTATTATTATTATTATTATTATTATTATTATAAATTATTATTCCCTCCGTCCCAAAATAAAGTGCTTAACTCTATTTTATTTGTATGGTATTTAATACGTGTTTTTTATTTATTTATTTATTTATTTATTTATTTATTTATTTATTAATATACATAAATATATGTAAATTGTCTTCAAAAAAAATTAAAAAAATTTGATATTTTAAAATTACCATTAAAACAAATCTAATGATATGATATATAAAAATTATTTTTTATTATATATATTCATGAGAATTTTTTGTCAAAGTTTTAAAGTTTGACCATGAAATATAGAGAAGAACACTTCATTTTGGGATAGAGAGAGTATAAAGCTATCAAAAATGCATATATATAAGCATTAAACAACATTTTCTAAAATATCATAAGTCTGGAAAATTAATAAATAATCATGTGGATCAATATTGTTAACGTCTAATAATTATTCTTTATCTTTTCTTTTAAAATTTCTTGTATGCAACCTAAGAGCTACATTTATCATTTTCCTAATTATACTAACAAGGTCTTATTATTTCTAATGATAAAGATTGAGGGTTTGTGTCTGATGTATTTCTCCAATCTCCACCCTTATTTGTAATTTGTTAACCTCCACCCTTTTTTTTTAAATTGTTATTTGGAAAAAAAAAAAGGAGCACAAATTGGGTAATTTTGAGGTGTTTCACATAGGAATATAAGATCCACTCCACATGCAAGCCATTACTATTGGTTACAGCTGATTTTTAATCAGGTGACTTGCCTTAATTTGCAACTTTGCAACAGATTGTGTATATTTATAATTTTATAAATGCAATTTGTTGTTTAGACGTCCTCTCGACCTTCCAGATTATCAATAGTCAACTCTAAGAGTGTTTCATAGAAGGATGGGCCATATAAGTGTCATTAGATTATTTGAGTTAGTCTAACTATATATTAATTTGAGTTAAGACTCATTAATATATAAAAACATGCTACAATTCTTGTACTACCACTACACCAAGTTTTATGCGTACACGAAGACAATTTTGTCAAAAAAAAAAAAAAAAAAAAACAAATGCATACACGAAGACAATGATTTTATAGTCTATGTTTTATAGTCTATCACATCCCCTCACACGAGAGCCCGTTGAGAGCTTGAAATGTGGTTGCATCATTAGCCCTCCGCATAACCTGGTTCACTTGAAAGTGGAGGGTAGATAAGATTTGGACTCTTAAACGACCCATTCAACTTCTTTAATTCTCATGAAAAAAAATCCAAATAGACCTTTATAAAAGGACGGAGAGAGTAATGATTCTTTTACTAATCGTAAAAAATTTCATATCAAGAGTACGAATAACATTTAGAAATGGAAGGAATATGGACAAGTAACAACAATCTATATATACTATATATTAAAAGGTATTTTTTTTAAAGGAATGGCGCCACGTGTCACTTTTCATCGTATATGACACCATGTTACAATGCCACATCACTATTCAAAGTACATGCGACACGTAAGCTTGCAAGCTCATTTAACAAAATAAATATATTATGCTTTGATCTAGATTCTAACCCGCAACCACCAACAAACAAAGGTTATACACTTATCATCTCAACCAACTTTTATTAGGGTTTTGAATTTCACATAATTAACATTATATACTCCTTTCAAATTAGAGGGGTCACGCCCGAATCACACACTAGGTTATACACGTAGGTACGGTTATTTAATTTATTTATTCTTAACAAGATTAGAAAATATATACATATAAGGTAAAAAAAGCTGTAACATGCGAGGCACGCTCGGATCACACATTAGCTATACAAATAATTGAACATAAATATCAAATTAAAGAACTACAAAGTATAAATTAGCAATCCGGTAAATCACCCGGAACACACACTAACTAGTAAATTTAAAAGAAGATAAACAAGTAAATTGGGGGTAGCAACCTGAGCAGGTGTACTGTAGTGATTATTCCAATCAGCATAGATTTTTGTGCAACAATAATTTCCCATATGCAATTAAGTATTTAAGTAACACTAGCAATTTTCAATCACGTTAGACCTTCTAAATTATGCTTTAGAATACATGTCCTACCTTCTACCTGAATTTTCTTTCACTTCTCTTTTTCTTGTGTCTATTTAAAAATTTCATTTAATTATTAAAGGAGAGAATAATCATGTTGATAACGCAATAAAATTAATAATTAAATTGATTGGGTAGTTGGAAAAAAAATTGTCACGTTCAAGGTTGGCATGATGGAAACATACAAATTCACTTAAAAAAAAGACAATAGGCAATAATCCATTGTGTTATCTACAAGTTTGTGGAATTTGGAAAACTACTAGTGAAAATGATATTTCTTCTTAACTACTAGCAATAGTTTCCATGTGTGCATGCATTTATTCATCATCTTATTGTCAATGAGTTTGGTGTGAATCTCAAATTGAACTTGCTTGTTTGTAGTCTAGTTCATCTTCGATCCATTGCAAGTTGCATATTAGTTCATTCAGTAATCCGTAATCCAATACATTTGTAATATAATACAGTACCTCATTGTTGATGCATGTATTGGGAGGGCCCATTTATTGATGATTGCAAGTTGCAACCGTGTAGATTTGACTATTTGTATAAGATACATTGAAACTAATAATCTGACGCACCATAAACATGTATGGTTGTATATATTGGTGTATGTATCATAAACTTGTTTCATGTAAAGTAATTGAAGATCATTGTACATAGGCTACATACCAATCATTACTACATACCACCAACTACTTGGATTCGGTTATACTTTATGTATGAACCATATACGATTAGCATATATATTCACAAACCATAATCAATGCTATATTTTTTGAATGTTGATTATAATTGAAGTCAACCTAATCATCAATGCGTGAGATATTAAATTTATCTTGTTACCTAAATTAGCTAATTCACATATAGATGAATACAAGTATGATTCAAAAAATCCTATTAATCTATCACTCAAATATAACTCAAATTTAATTCAATTATAATAGTCCATAATATTCAAAATTTGAACGCACAACATCTCTACGTCGCCTCTCTTAAAATCAACTTACAATTGTATCAATAGTGACCGGCCATCATAAAAAAAGTATTATATCATATAAATAACTAAAATAAGTCTTCATTATTCCATAATTCTTGTGAAATAGATAGTTACATAATAATTTTCCCGCGTTATAATGAATATGAATCTACAACAAACAGTTGAACCCCAAACTTTAAAGAATTTTAACAGTCTTAAAACCTCGCCACTTGCCCTACCACAGCGTTACTACAAAGCTAAAGTGGGTCCCACATTACATTAGTACATTCTAGATTTATTACCCAATCACACGTGAACAGCAGCCGTTTTGCCTACGTGGCTTTCTGTCATTGGCTAAAAGGCTGACTTTCACATGCTATATAATTTTAATTTTTAATTATTTTTACAAAAACAAAAATTAAAAATAAAAAAAGAGAAGTGATAGAAAAGAGCTGTAAAATTGGGACCATCTGATCTTGTTGTTAGAGAAACTGTGATCTGATGATAATCTGAAAACTTCAAGTTATAAGAGTATCAATCTCATTATTTTAGATTATCCTTTTTATGTTTTTTCTGGCAAAAAGGATCGGGCATTTGAATCAGTTTCCTTGTTTAATATGTTTGTTTTCTAATTTGAAAGGTATAATTGCAAATTGCGCAAACTTTCATATCAGATTGGAGTAATTGCGTGAGACCAACGTGAACGTTTTTGATTGAGCTATATGGAGATGGAATTGTTAGAAATTTGTACAATTATTTGGCCAAAGGTGGGTGTATTATTAGTATGAAAATAACTCATGTACGACTGTACGAGTTTGGATTGGTCGTAATATTTTTGTTCCACATTGAAAGTTACTCCATTAACATATAAGATTAATGAGTTGCTCCATCTATTATCAATTAGTTTAAGATATAAGACCCTATTAAATTTGTATCAGATCATTCTAATAAAATCAAGTTATAAAAATATTCAAGATTTAGACAAATCAAATTCTTAGACACGCTTTCATCTATCAGGTGCTTATCTATCAGCGTCTTTATGCTCATTTCATACAAAATTAATTGCTAGATATAAAATGTACTTACAATTTAGTGCTATGCTGTGTTAAGTTAAACTTTACATTATTAGATAACACATCATTTAAAATTTGTATGAAACTTATTATAATAAATTCTTGTACTAATACTTAATTTTGAACGTTTAGTCACAAAAACACAACGATAATTATTTTTAATGAAAGGGATACATTGACATTTGACACACATAAGAACTTGTGAGTGACATTTTAGTATTTTGCCCATTATGAACTTGTGAGAAAACGGTTTTACCATAGGTTTTATAAAGTTAAAATAAGACACAACTTTGAACCAAAAAAAAAAAAAAAAAGTCAGAGCTTAAATATTATGAAATCAAGAAGACATGATAATTAGTCAATAATTGCTCGAAAAACTTGTGGTTGGTTTAGTTTGGTAGAACACAATCACGAAAGTTTGACAATTGACAATTGGATTTGAGGTTTCATGTGGCTGTCAAAGTTTGACAAAAATAGAAATACTCGTACTAGATGCCAATTTAATTGGTTGATCATCAAAAGATTTTCAACTTATAATTTTAGGTCCTAATAATAAGGCCATAAAATCTGGAGTACCGTTACATACTTGCATGTTGATGTCCCACTTTCATAAAATCATCATATGTAACAAGACCTAAAAGGCAACTAAGCGATTCCACCACTTGTGCCTTGTTGCACTTGTTCTTTTAAATTTGGAAAAGAATCGTGAGATATAGATAGCATGATGGACATGCCTCGGGTTCGTACCTCATCATCTATAGTAAAGGTCCAGGCCGACTTTGTTGGACTTTGAAAAAAAATGGTGAAATACATTTTGAACCGATAACCATATAATGTAATTTAAACAGATAATATTACTATTGAATCCGAATATCTGATGAGAGGGTGTGTAATACATGGTGTGGTTGTTTTTTGTTGTAAAAGGAATTAATGGGGCAAATAAATAAGGACAATGAGAGTATTAATAACCAGTTTCCCTTAATAAAATCTACTGATTTCTTTTTTAATGCTCCTAGTAGTTAACAGTTGCTAATAGTATATGGTCTGATATGGAGTAACCAATTAATTGATGCAAAGTATATGCGCATGTAACATTTCCTTGAAATTGGGACATAGTTCATAAATTGTGGTCCCTTAAAATGAAGAGGAGCATGCATCTATATTGCAAAATCGAATCGGTTGACTTCAAGTCTCCAATTAATTTGGATGAGACAAATCAAATTAGTTCCTACTCCCTCCGTCCCTAAATTACATTCCTCTTTGAAAATTTACACGGGAATTAAGGAGGGAAGAATAAGACAAATAACAATAATTAGATAATGCAATGGGAAGTACAAAGATAGAATAGTTATTACTCATGACATGTCATCAATCCTTTGCTAAAAAAAAGGACCAATCACATGCTCCTAATTGAAATTTTTTAACTAATCACATTCATTGTAATTTGGTACAAGGATTATAAGTGAGATTAGGTAAGGATGAGTGAGAAAGCATTAAATATAAAACAGAAAAAGAGAGTTGATTTACTAAAAAAAACTTACCAAAAATAGAAAGGAGGAATGTAATTTTGGAATACCAAAAATAGAAAGGAGGAATGTAATTTTGTAATACCAAAAATACCAAAAATAGAAGGGACGGAGGAAGTATATGATAATGTATTTGTTTTTGTTTTCTTTTTCCATATAAATTAGTGTAAATAATTGGTTAAAGTTAGTTATATGATAAACTAAATTAAGTCCCGTGTAATGCACAGTACTCCGTAACTTTTATTGTTTATTATTAGCATAATTATTGCATAGTATTAATCAAAAGAATAATATTTTTGTTGAGTGTGTATAAATGAAATATAAATACTCGTACTAAATAGTAAGGGAAATATTATTGCATAGTATTCTCTAAAAAACTTTGGCAAAAAAAAAAAAAAATGGCAGGAAATTTTTAAAAAGACGACACATGCATGTCATTTCTGATATCACCTTTAATATAATATAGAGTTATAATTATAGATTTATGAAAGTGAGGGAAGCTCAAATAGTTAGAGCTTCCTTCTCGATTCTAGGAAATCCTAGGATCGATTCTCATCCCCGCCCTTATGGCTCTCTTAACACCAAAAAAATAGTTATAAATTTATGAGTTAGCATCAATTTGATGCATTATAACGTTTTTTTTGTTTTTTTTTGTTTTTGTTTTTAATGTCTGTTTTAGTGTTTTGTTATTGATTTGGTCATCATATTTGAAAGATTCAAAATAATTCAAACCAAACTAGAAAAATTAAGAACAAATCAAGTCAAATTATACAAGAAAAAAATATTGTTGAAAAAATTTAAAATTTAGTTGAAGTAAACACGTTCTAATCTTCTAACTTTCTTTGTACTTAAACTTAAGCTTCGTCTTTCCTTTGCATACATTTATAGAAAGAGGAATAAAAAAGATAGTGATGTTTGGATAATTTAAGGTGCATTAGATTGGAAAAATATTTAGTTTTCAGTATGTCTTGTGTGTGGCTTGCCATACCATGTGACTAGTAAAATAACAAAGTAACCCCCCTATAACACTGTGAGTTTCCTCTATAATACTGACCGAGTAACCCTTATACCACACTTAAGTAATCCCTGTACCACAGGCCAAGTAACCCCTACTAATGATTTGATGAAGTAACCTTCATAATGGCTGGCCAAAGCCACGTACATATAAAAGTTGGTATTTAGCTTTTCATGATCATGAAAGATGCAAGTAAATTACAATTAGTAAAATTTATCCGATTATGAGATAAGAAAAGAGTTTTATTCATAGATGATGTATTTCATATAAAATCTAATATATATATGTAAAGGGGAGTTTTTTCCCAAGTTTTTAGGGAGCCACGTAGGATCTAATTTTCTCAGCGCGCCATGTAGGATTATAAATCTTAGGAGTAGCCAATTAAATAAGAGATTATTAATTTCTTTTAAAATTAAATAATTCAAATGCCACGTAAGCAAAATTGGCGAATGAGATTTTTAAGTTTAAATTAATTTAATATTAAATATTATCTTTTAATATTAGGAATTTTATCTAAATATATAACAAATATTAGCTCATTAAAAAAAAAATCAAACAAACCGTGCATCGCACGGGCTTCATCTAGTTACAAACATAATTAAGTTGCATCCCATTATATTTTAGCCCACCGTCTATGGGGATAGATGGTCCAATATTCACATGCAACCACGCACCATATATGTGATATGGCATCAAGCATACACACGCAATGAAAAGGAAATTCTACGAAAACTATCGTTTTGTTTTGCTAAGCCTATAGCACAATTCCACAACTACAATTTAATTGCTCTTTGTCGTTCTCAAACTGATATTATCAGCGGACGATTTTGACGTTGCTTCACTTTCATATTCAATTACATTGTTGGAGTGATTGAAAGCCTCATCAAGCTAATCCATTTTACAACAATTCGGTTTCGACAATTTTTTTTAATGATATCGACCTAACATGACCTGATACAGATGTAAAAAGTTTGATATATTTTACGTCTAACCAAACATACCACTTAGTTCTTTCGTCATTGTAAAAGTGAATATAAAAAGTCAACTATAGAGATTATAAGCAATGCTCAATGTTTTATTCCTAGGTTAGGAAATCGATTGTTTCTTTGTATTAGAACTAAAACTCAGTAGAGGTATAAAGGAATATAATGAAAATTGTTATAGCTATTATTGTCTAATCAAAATACAAGAAACTAAAACAAACAAATAGACTAAGGGAGAACTAATACTGTTAAATTTCGAGACAATATGAAATGGGTCTGGGCAACCCGAACAAGGAGGAGGAGAGTTTGGTTGGAACCACCTCTCCTCTTTCTCCAATGTGGGACACTCATAAGTGGGCTATAATTGGGATTCAACAAATACAAAGTATGTAGTGTATAAACTCTATTATCTCAAGCAACACCTTGATTTGTCATTAGCAAACCAATCTGCTACACAGTTACCTTCCCTATCCACATATACCTTATCGTATATAAACATTAAATACACAATCCTAATAATTTTCCGAGTAGGACAAAAGAGGAACAATCAGCAAAGGCGATGTTGCGGCCCAACGCTACAAGAAACGGGGTATAAAGAAACGGGATGGGAGGGTGTAAATGAAGATTGAAGAGCCGGTGAAAGTGATGTAACTAAGAGTAGTAGAGTGAGTGGATGCGAGGTTTTTGGTTAAGTTCCATGTACAATAATGGTACGTACTTGTCACCATCAAAATTTTACACACAAGACAAGAGAATTGGATCCCTACAGTTTATCTCTTGGCAGACTGATTCGTTACTTCCCCACCACCAAATTTAAGTACTCACTACTACTAGTTCCAACCTGTATCCGTGTGGTCTTCCTGCCGACCATTGCTGACATGGTCCGCAGATGCCATCTAGGATGCAATTTTTGTAACCGTGAGATCCCGACAACTATTTATTCACTCCGTTTTTGAATACTTGTAACAATTTAACCAGTAGGCGGCAACCAATGCATAAAATTGACCATAGTATATGCAATTTTGATATTGAAAAAAATGAGATTAGTACAAGTATTAAGCAGTGAATTTGCTTTCTAGCCAGGAAATATAGTCAAAGTTAATGTATAAAATAATGTAAAAGTCAACTGTTACTTATATCCGTGAAGTCTTACTTCCTCTTTTACACTCTATTATTTCTTTGTTTAATTTTACTTGCAATAGTTTAACACATTTCACTATGCACGTTTTCTATTGATCATCTTTAGTTGTAATTGATATGTAAGAAAAAAATAGTCAAGTGAAATCTTGTTATATTCAGCTCAGTGTATTTTTTTTTTTAATAATATCAAGTTTTTATAATATTTAATCATAATCAAATTTATTAATGGTTGAAGATATAGATTTACAAACGTAAAAAGTCAAACTGATGCAAGTAAAATGGAATGAATGAAGTATTCTGTATAATGAATCTGTTTATAGATTGTAAACGTTTGAGACATGTTATTCAAAAGTTGAAATCTAATCTAATTTACTACATTTGCAAAAGAAGAAGAAGAAGAAAAAAAAAAAAAAAAAAAAAACTTTACAATTTTATAGTAAAAATTTAGGGAAACTTGGGATATAAAATTTGCCGGATCAAGACACCTCATAATTATTTTGGTAAGTAGATCTGCCCTTTGATGGTCCAACCTTTGAGTGTTGTTTCCAAGCTCACCAAAAAACCATATTGTGACAAGAACGAAAACAACACTTATTTACAATCTTGTAACCACATCCTTACGTGTATGGTGCATCTAAGCTCAACACACCATCATATGACAAGAACGAAAACAACACTAACCTGATGTCCAAGACAATACAAAACACAATCTTGTTATGTTTAATTAAATGGCCGACCGCTCGGCCAATCATGTCACAATATATACAAACCAATCTCAATAATTTGGATTACAAATATTGTCGTTTTATTTAACTGTGCACCTTGCTCTTTTCAATGTGAAGTTCATCAAAGGGTTAATAAGTTTAGGGGAAATGAACGAAGCTGAAGTCGCAAGTATTCGTTTCCACACCACATACACTGGTGAAATAACAGGCGGCAAATCATATGGTTTGGCAAATCATATGGTTTTATATCAATAATTTCTAGCAGTCTATGCTTTAAATCCAAAACAAACCTCTTAAATTGTCATGAATAAATGTCATCCACATTGCAATGCAATAGGATAAGAAATGAGCCAATGATTTCCAGCTCTATGCTGGCTAATCATGGCTCACTGATGCAAGTTGATTTATAACTCTTCTCTTCAATTTTTATGTTTACAAGTTTCAGAATACTTGCAATAACTTCAGGATGTAAATGTTAGGATCTAAACCTAAATATCACAATTTACCGTCGTTCATTAATACTCCTAGTGTTTTGGAATTCTTTTTCATAATAATCATCATTCATTTCTTTCTTACATTTTTTCATAATCATGGATCAGTCATGTGCTACAGCCTATGTAAAGCATCAATTAGGAGGATTTGCAAGTTAGTGAAAGAGATACTGTGATATTAGTGAATGCACCAGCTTGAAAACTGGTTAGCCACACATCCTACCTCTTAGCATGGCTTCTGCCTTCCGTACTTGTCTCGTTGGTCCTATGATGAAGACCTGCATAAATATATTTGAGATCAGATTAATACCAAAACAATTATTTCATGTTTTCGTATAACATTGACTCCCAAAGGCCACAACATTTCACAACAATTATATTAAGCTCAAGTATCCACTCCAAGAAGTCGTATGGATACATGAGCTCTTACATTCTAGCCAAAGTGCAAGGTTTACATAGAAAGCTAACTATGCTATCAACTTGGGACGACATATATGAGCAAAATAACAACAAACATAACGCTTCACACATATTCTGAATAAAGGAGAGTAACCTAGTACACGTATTATGAGTCCCAACCATAAGTTTACACTCATACAGAGTTTCTGCATCTTCAAATATAAATTTTCCATGTCAGACTCTCGGACACATTCCAAGCCCGACATTTGTATTCAAGTTGGAGCATCATTAGAAAGGACAAAAAAGAATACAATCAGGATTGGGAAATTAGAGGAGCGATGACAAGTTATATGACTTATTTCTCAGAATACGGAGATCAATCAACCAAAGCCTAAATCCCATAAGTGGGGTCTACATGACCAAAAGTGATTATTCCATGTAGTCATCAACAAAAATCTTCCTCCTCCATCCCTTATGATCCAACGCCTCATCCTCATGCAAATCCACATGCTTCAAATCCTTCCTAACTCCTTCCAGCCAAGTCATTTTTGGTCTCCCTCTCCCTTGTTTAACCCCTCCATGGTCCCATTCTTCCACTCTTCGTATAAGTGCACCCTCGGGTCTCCGTCTTATATGTCCAAACTAACGCAAATTACAGGAACAATAACAAGTTATTTGACTTATTTCTCATCATACAGAGATCTTGAAGTTTTCACCTCTAAATTAATAAGAAGTGTCCAACACTAGAAAAATATGAGACGAGATATGCATATAGTGTGCAGCTACATTCCCAATTGAAAAGTCAAAGCTTTGGTGTTAAGGTGGGTCTTACATCACTTATAGTCCATTCCTATTGACTCATATTGGGCGGTTGGGCCATATATGTTAGGAGCTTATTGATGTGCCATGACCTGCACTGTGTTGATACTTTTAGGTCAGAATACACCTTAGCCCTCTTATAGTTCAACTCCACCAACTTTGATCAGGCCATTCCGGTATAAACCATCAGTTCCCTAGATTTTCTTCAGGCAGCATTCCAGAAGTTAAATTGTTTCTTCTTTTGGTATACTCTATTTCATTTAAACTTCAGAATAATTTTATGCAGAGGTACAAGGGGTCAAAAACCACCTTGATATCATACAAACAACAAAAAACTCTAGCACAAAGGTCATGGCGAGGGAAGAGGGGGTATAGTAGTAGACAGAGCCTCATCTGCATCGGGCATTCCCAACATTGTCATACTTACAAGTGAGACCATAAGTTGCTCAGCTTAGCGCCTTAGCCTCACATACCAGAGAGGTCAGCATTATACATTTAGTTATAAATTAGGCTAGAGCTTCACATTATTGTGATACATATGCCAGTACATTGTTCCTCAACTAAATTTAACAGGCCAAATTAAGACTAGTCTAGTCCCAACTATAGCACAAATCAACAGCATCAATACACAGTTATTCAAGAGGTATACGGACTAATCTTCAAATACACAATGAGATGTACATCATATTCTAGGAACCTGGAACCCTAAAGCTTGCACTGCTGACAATATACACATTTGTGGCTCATTATCCATTTAACCTGCTGAGGTGAATGTTAGGTGCAACCTTTTCTCTTAGACAGCATTTGGGTAGGAGTAAAACATTTTCCAAGAAAAGTAGTGTTCTGATATCCTATGTTGTAACTGGTAAGGTTTATAAAGGATATGAAAAAAAATTTTACCAAGGGTGGAGGATAGTTTTTCTAAGAACTTAAAAATTAATTACTAATTTTTAAATTAAGAAATGCCACATTTTTCTCCCTAATTCCTCACCCTCCTATTCCTCTTTTCTCATCCAGTATTCTCTGCCCACCAGTTCCAAACTAACTTTTATCTTTAACTTTCTTACAAGGAAATACAGAAAAACTAATCTACAATTGTGTTTTTCCCTGAAAAGGGTACATTCAACCACACAGAGCCTTCGTAGAAAATGAGCATTTGCACAAGAATTGTAACTAAATTTGGGGGGGGGGGGGGTGGTTCACTAAGGAGGGACACATACGAGAGTATTCAATCAAGTTAAGAGCTTGATAGAAGTTCTGAGACCACATAACCTTACCATGAGAAAGCTACCTGGCTTCCCTTTACATTAAATTTTTTTTTTTTAAAAAAGAAAAAACTATGGAACATGGTATAAGCATAAAAATGTTTATGTTGTGACAACCATAATTGCCATGAATCAGATAAGGCACTTAAACACTCCAAACAATCACAAAGATTCACTAACCACTATAGGTCTATAGTCATGTGTAATTCAAACTCTTACATTGCAAAATAATTACAAATGGCTCAAAAAGGTATTTGACTATTTGAGTATTTCAACTTTAAGCAAAAGAACAAAGTGGAAATTTTGTAATTTGTCAATCTATGATAGTTCTATTATAAGTCTTAGACTAGTAGTTTGTTGTGAGCACACACAAAAGAATTTCACATATACTTGCAGGCATAAATTAAAAATGTAGAACATGAGAGTAGATTAATTCTGAAGCTTACTTTGTCAGAAGGACCTCTTTCACCTCCAATGAAAATTTCAGCACTGCAAGCAATACATGAAGGTGCGTTTAGAAAGAAAAAAAATAAAGAGAGACAAAAAAGAAAAGAAAAGAAAGATGTAAGTGAAAGCATGGAATTCATAAAAGAGAAGGATTATACTTGCACGATTCTTTTATGAACTGGATTGTAGCTCCCTTTTTTCCAATAATGCATCCCATTTTCCCGGATGGAACATCAATCACAGATAGTATCTCCTGCTCAGGAACTTTTCCACTTGGAAAAAAGTCACCTGACAAGAAATGGAACCAAAGTGAGACTGAATTTGTCATTCTAGATTTCTTAGAATTTGAAGCTCATTAAAATTTTACCAAGAGTAGCCCCATACACTTTAATTAAACAATGACTTACGCTATGTTTGGATAGAGAGAAATGGAGGGAAAAGAAGAGAAGAGAAATGGAGGGATGCATCCTCCCTTGTTTGGATATCTAATGTAAGGAGGGAAGGGGAGAGAATTGGAGGGATCCATTTTACTTCCACTTTTAATAAATCAAATCCCTCTATTGTTGGAGAGACTTGGAAGGAAAATGGAAGGTCTCCTTCTCCCTCCCCTCACCTCCCTTTCCCTTCCCTCTTTTTCCTTCCCCTCTTTTTCCATTCACTATTGTTATCCAAACATAGTGTTAAGGTCCCATTTGACATTCAACTCATTTCCTAAGACTTCACTTTGTTATTCTCAGGAAGCTTAAGAAATCCAGCACTATTTTTCCAAATAGCTGCTGTTAAGCCTCAAGTAGGTTGTGGATTAACTAATGTCTCTGCTGCATGTACTCTAAGACAAGTATAGTTGCCATCCTATTTTCATGCTTTGACTGTGGTGGTCCAGGCTTAAGGGGCTTGTTATGTGATGGATTTGACTGCTGATTGAAGATGAGACATTGGATAGAGTATAGTCAAGAGATATCCAATACAAAACATTGACAACATAGAGAAGAATAACGATTATAGTCATGCCTCAATAAGTTTATGTAATAAATGGAATACACCAATTTGAGTGATTAGACAATAGACACCAGCATTAAAAAATGTACGTAATTACATGTAAATTACATATAGTGATATAGATGATGATAACACGATAAAATACACCTTTTATATGCCATATTTATATGATATTTGTCGTGAATTCTTTCTACATTTAATTATTTAAGCGTTAATTTATATATATTTCGTTATTGCTCTCCTCGGGATCTTTTTCTTTGTTTTGTAGGAATAAGCTATTGTGTGAGTTGAGCTATGTATTGGAGATGTTTTAATATGACAAAGAAAAGGAAATTACACAAGGACAAACTACTCCACAACCGAGGTGTGGCATATGCCTTTCTCCACAGCCTACCCGCGGAAGCACATTATAAAAAAGGAGAAGAAGAGTGGTGTGGCAGCCCATTCCACATCCCGCCTGTGGCCAGAAGAGGTGCGCCACAACCAGGTTGTGGCCTGCTCGTGATTGGTACTTTGTACACGAAATTGGGCTTGTATGGGCTTGATTTCTCGGGAGTTTTAATTGTATTCAACTACTCTAATATTATCTTTGGCTCATTGCTTATATATAGCTTGTTATTAGGGATAAGGAGGGGGTGGCCACATGATGCAAAACTAGGAGCAGCAACTAGTGGTTGTTCTTTAATGATTTTCTTCTTTGCTTATTTTCACTTTTCTTTTATTATGTATTTCTAGTCTTATTTTCTAGGGTTAGGTTGAACCCTAGCCATGATTGATACTTGATTTGTTCTTTTAAATTCTCAATTAATTGTTTATATTGTTCATGCTTAATTGATTGTGCTTATGCCAATACTAGATTAGGGATAATAGGTATTGTTATTATTCCATTGTCTTGATTGCAACGGGAGTTGGGTTTTGACGGATTTGAATAAATCAATTAAGGGTATGAAATTCTCCACAGAAGTAGGTAGAACGGATTATTAGGAAGTTAGGGTGCCGAACTTAATGTCTTTAATTTACATGATTCCACGGAAGTAGGTTTGATTGTTAATTAGGGAAGCCATTGACAACTCGGGAGAGATCTTTGGTATTTTATAGGGCGTACCTTTCCTTGTGAACGTATAATTAATTGATTGGGGTAAGAATTTATCTTGTATTGATTATGCTAGTGGTGATACTTAATTCTAGATGTTTTTATTATTTGATTTTCTTGCTTTAGTAGTTTAATATTTTCAACCCTATTTTGATTGACTCGACTAGTTTTAATTCATAGGAACCAATATTGATACTACCTTCTCTGTGGGATCGACCCTGACTTACCCTACTACATAATTAGGAGGTTTAGTTAGGTATTATTTTTGATAGGTGTACGACCGCCTATCAGATGACCCAAACATAATATTGCATTCAAGCTCGGCTAGTCTGCAGGACAAAGGAAGAGTCTTTAAAATCATGCTCAGGCCATTCATTTACTACATGAATGAAATTTGAATGATCTTATATTATGAGTTGTTCACAAATATATTGATCCATACTTCAGTTAGAAGCCATAATTGTGGTGTACAGGTGTACTAGTAGCATATATCTTGATCCCAAAAATGGTGGACAGATATTCAAATCAAGTTTTTGAAAATTGTCCAAATTGATGATATGACATTTAAACAGTTAATAGATCACTAAGTCAGTCAATAGTATGAGTCAAGAGAAAACCTGCAACAGAAGGGATAGATGGCCAATCTGCATATCTATTGTTGACAATGCAGAAACAGCGACAGTGTAATGCACCCCGAACTGCAAGTTTCCACAGGGATTGTTCATTCAGTTGCTCCATTATCATATGGTAAACATAGAGAAGGAAGCGAACATCATCTACAGCAGAATTAATCATCTGTTCTGTAAAGGGTCTGTAGGTCCAGTACATGGGATCCTGAACAAGCCAGTCCAGAACATCTCAGTTTTCTATGAAGCTCATTCACATAAACAGCTATGATATATAACAAGGCGATTCACAAGAATTACAACCCAGAAGCTGGCATGCTAAAATGCACAAAACATGAGCTTCATAGCTGCTATAGTCTCCAATACATCACAAGAACTTCACAATGGACAATGACAGGAATTTAGTTATTTCAATTCATTTTAACTTTTAGTCAACTCTGTTCATGACATAATTATTTCAGAGCTTCCATTTTGTCAAATATCACTCTTAATATAATTTTAACTATTAACCCCCACTCTAGACACCAGAATGTTCAGGAAAGCAAAATTCTTCTTGTCATGAGCTCGTGACATCTAAAAACATTAACACCGTGTTTGGATAGGATGATACAAGGGAAAGGAAAGGAAGAAAATGTGAGGGATACATTTACCTTATTTCAAGCAAGGGAAGGGAAAGGAAATGGAGGGATCCATTTTCTTTCCCCTTATAATAAACTAAATCCCTCCATTGTTGGAGGGATTTGGAAGGAAAATGGAAGGTCACTCTTTCCCTTCCCTCACCTCCCATTCTCTTACCTATTTTTTCTTCACCTCTCTTTTCTCTCACTAACATTATCAAAACATAGAGTAAGTAATGATATCCCTTCCACACAAACAACAGCAGTATAAAACTAACTCCTACCTAATACTGACCTGTATTAGGAGGGTGCGTATTTCTTTCTTTTCCAGATAAGATATTCCTGTGATTAAGTACAAAGATCAAGCACAAATAAACAAAACTGACACATAATCCGATCAACCTTTCATAATATTGTCTTGCTAGGCACAAAAGAAATGGTAAAGGGAACATATTCAGCATTATATTCTGCAGAGATTAAATATAGACTTACCAGAACAAGTTAAAACTTAAAAGGAAAAGGAACAAATATAACTGAATCCAGAAGGGAAGCAACTAGTGTGACTAAAAGTTTACTTGCACTATATTGGATGTCAAATCTCAAAATGGTATGCTTTTGAGCTTTTCTACTTAGAACTGCCAAATAAACTGAATTGAAGTTGAAAACTTTGACTGCATTAGATAGCAATTTAATCCAAACACCTCACCATACCTGTTGTGTTTGAAGTAATAAGTATAGAAATTAGATAGCTTAATACCTTCATTGCAAGGTGCCTTCACTAAATTTTTTTTTAATAGGATGCCATTCCTGTTCTATATAAGGATGGTATAGGACAGTTCCTTATGATGATTCATGTTAGCCGACCCCAAATCATTTTGGTGGTGGTGGTGGTTGTTGTTGTTGTTGCCCTTTGGCATGCTTTATTTCTAGGCTTTGAGTACTATTCAGGCTTATAAATTCCTAATTGCATTAATTCCAAATGCCAAGCAGCATATATGAAAATGCAACCTCATCACTTTTAAATCCCTTTGGCATGCTTTATTTCTAGGCTTTGAGTATTATTCAGGCTTATAAATTTCTACTTGCATTAATTTCAATTGCCAAGCAGCATATATGCAACCTTGACTACATCTTAAACTTGGCAGTCAGTCCAACACAGGTCAAATACTTACATAGGTTCCTTAGGTGGTCCTTAGAATATGTTCCTAATTCCTCTCATTTTTACTCCTAAAAGTTCTCTTTTTTCATGTAAATTAAACAGAAAGATCAGAAAATAGTCCAACTCTAGCTGGTGATGTCAGAACCCCTCAATCAATGTTTTACAGAAACTGAACATCCAAAAGCAATAGTATGCTATCCCAATATGAAATCATATTGCTGTAGATTTGTCATCAACTATAAAACACTTTTCCTTGTTTGCACCATGTGCAAGTGCAATTGAGGCAATAAATTTGGATGAATGCGTAAGACCTTGGACAGGCAACAAATTTAACATGAGATGAACAGCAATACAGCATCATAGAGGTTATGCAGTATGACACAGAGCCTATGATAAACATGACTGCTGGCACTCTGTTTCCATCTTTGTTTGACTTGTATTCCATCTCTTTGTCGTCCATTATGAGAGAAGGTCCTTTGAAATAACTGATTGGAATTGTAAAATTTCCAGGTTAATTGCTAGCATTAAGTATCTCACCTATATCATTTTACAACAGAATCGACTTAAGTCCTATTCTTTTGGAGTGAATGGAGCTGAACTGAACTGTACTAAACTAAACTTAATGGAGTTGATCTGAAATGAAAATATTAATAATGATGAACTGAATGGAGTTTAGCTGAGCTAAACTGAAATGAACTGAACTTAATAGAGATGAACAAAACTGGATTTCTTTTTTTTGAGGAACTAAACTGGACTTAAAAGAGCAGAATAGAGCTAAAATTTTGAAAAATTACTCCGAAAGAACAGGGCCTTAATATTAAAGAAGAGAGTGGCATTTGAAATAATCTAAAGCAAGAATCAAGTTTTACATTTCTTAGCCTTACCACAAAAGCGATGATCAGCAAGCAGGCCAATGAAGGAAATGCAATCATCTGACGGTTGAGCCAAACCTTCTTGTTCTTGAACAAGGGCATATGCAATCTGTGCACAGTAGAATCAGATGTACCAAAGAACAATAGTCTACTAATCAATACACCATAAACAGCTCAGATTACAAGTTGATCAGCTCAAAGCAACAAGATCTTCATTGACAATAAAATCCAACATGCATTGTTTAACTGAAACCCAAATTTGATTATGCTAATGTAGGTAGATAGACAGATGATAAACATAAAGAAACAAAAAACAAGAAGACAGTTGACACTCCAACCCTCTACTCTTCTAAATCCTTTTTGACAGGTAAGGCTAAGACAAAGAGAGGCATTTAATTTCCAGTTGTCTGCTATGAAACAAGAATTTTTTTTTTTTAAATTTTTTTTTTATTTTTAAATGTTGAACAAGGTACCTAAACTTGGATCTGAACAAGCTAATCAAAGACCTTAAAATCAAAATTAATAAGGGTAATTATAACCATGCATGCAATGAAAGGCTATGGATTAACCGATTAACCAACTATAGACTTAGATATCCAAGTAACTTATTCACATAATTAAAAAAAGAAAAGGCCTTAAAAGGGTTAGTGAGAAGTATAACGTGACACTGACCTGTGTATCCACTACATTGTAAAGCTTGATGCCAAACTGATGATATAATGCCTGCAAGGCAAGGATAAAAGTTAGTAAGCTGAGAGACATAATGACTTGCAGTAACAAGACATAAAATCTGTAAATCAAGTTTTGGGACCTCACTGTCTCGTTTGCAATCATGAATAACTTTGGTGACATAGGCAGACTCAATAGCTGGTTTACAAGCATTTATTAGCTCCTTGCCTCCAACGGTAACATCCACAATATATATGGCGTCTGATGTGGCAATCTGGAAGGTAAAAATTGATAGTATTTAATTAATTATTTCTGGACATTAGCTCGCACAGCAAGCCAAATACCATGGAAGCAATAATTTTGTAATCATATATACCAAATAAAGCTATACAATCACTGTAACAGCCATAAAAAAAAAAAAATAATAAAATAAAAAAAAATAAAAAAAAAACTCCAGTTTGGTTGAATAAACATCTGTACCATGTTCTAGTTCATGATGTAGTAAAGTTATCATATGAAACTTATACCCGAACCCCACCTTGATGCAGGCAAATAAAATATCCCACAAGGATCATCAACACAGTATGATTCAATTATTGCAAGATTTATCCAGTGAATACTCCCTCAGTAAGTTAATGCAATTAGCAAGAATGGCAACCCTGAATCGTGTTGGAGTAGAATATTTCTAGAATTTATGTACAGTCCATATAGATACAGATTCTATATCACAAAAAAGTTTTTCAGGGAACTTGATAAAGCTATAGCCTGCATTGTCATATAGTTTGAAATTTGAAAAATGAATGACAAGAGAACCTGTATAATGCAAAGAGCTCCATGACGTGAGAGATTTACACCTTCACAATCGAATCCAATAACCAACTGCCTATCAGGAGACGGTTGCAAAAGTTCCTTGGGAAGTTGAGATGGATGGGTGACAATATGAATCGGAACTGGTAATGTGAAGGTGTCATGAACTTGACCATTCCCTACAAGTAGAAGAGAATAAGCTAGCAAGTATTAGCAAATGTTATGCTATGCACAGTGCTAAAATCAATATAGAATGGTTTATCAACAGAAAAAAGAGAGAAAATGAAATAAGGTGGCAAAAAGACCTTGGATAGGAGGGTGTTGACGACATGTTTGAGGTTTTGGAATCAAAATCTTTATGAAGACACTCATGATCGCGAACAAACTCATGATCGCAACACATCATAAGTTTTTCCTAGGTTACTTGGACTCTTCATATTACCTTAAATACTTGACTCAAACATGAGTAGGACATTCCAACTCTTCATTTTGGGCCAATATCAAGAAAATTAATCACACCATAGTTAAGTTGGACACTTGGACACGTACCCATATTAAACATTAGAACACTAGTCGAAGCAACATAGATATTATGTTATATTTGGTGGTTCCATCATGAATTAGAAGGGGAACAGAGGGGACAGCTTAAGAATAACAAATTTAGAAGGTTTGTAAAGTTCTTCATAGAGTGACTTTCACCCAAGCAAGAAAGGGGAAGTGAAAACTAGTACAGGAAAAGTTCAAGTCCCTAGAGCATAAGGTTGAAGAGACATAAAATATGACCTCAGAGAAAATATCTATCAGCATGGAAGAAACAGGGCCAAATCTGAAAGGCAAAGTACCAAATATGCATACATGATATGGTGACTTCTAAAACAACATTAAATAGATCAAAGTCAAGTATTTGGGAGGCATAGAAAGATAAAAATTGATGGTTCAAATTCCTAACCTTATTTACATAGTAATTATTGAGAAAAAAATATTATCGATTCCTAAAGATACTCCTTAATAAAGAGAAATAAATTATAGTATTTAATTGTTTTTTTTTTTTTTTTTTTAACTTGGCAAAAACACCAACTCGTTGTTTGATAATAATAGAGGGTAAAGGAAGTAAGGGAAGAAGGAGGAAGGGGAAAGAAAGAAAGGGAGTGAAGAAGTGAGCTTGCATCAAAACTTTCCAACATTGGAAATGGAAAAGAAATTCTTCCATTTCTACTGCTTTCCCTTCCAAATTTCATATTCAAACAAGGAAAAATATATATCCCACCTTCAACAACCTACATTTTGGCATTTGCCTCTAAATTTCCAAATCCACCCTCTAAAATAAATCCTTCATTCTTTTTTCCTTACCTATTTCATTTAACACAATTGTCTGTGCATAACTTTAACCATCAATATTTATAATTCTCAATAAGTAATAATAATTAATATACTACGCATTATAAAGTATTAATTGAGACAATTCTAACTAGAATCTACATGATTCTGTTTTCCCTAACGCATAAATCACAAAAGATGGTTGAAGGAGACTGTATGGATATTGCAAAAGTCAAACTAAGTCAAGTAATGCATGGGCAAGCTTATTAAAGGTTGAATTACTAATGAATTTTTTTTTTTTTTGAAAGATGAATTACTAATGAAATAAATAACTCACTTTTAGTTCCCTCCATTTCCTATCCTTCATTAGAGTTCGAGAGGATCCCATTTCAAAAAAAAAAAAAAAAAAAAAAAAACAACAACAACAACTAAAAATCCCAAAATAAATTCGTCAAAAAAAAAAAATTAGATACTACCATCCTAGTAATCATTGGCGTAATGCTTACATACATCTAAATATTTTCTCATCAAACCCGGAACGGATGATCATTGCTATGGTTTTAACATTTAGTCTAGTGATAATAAAATGATTGATTGATTGATTGATTGATTGATTGATTGAGTCAATCCCCACTTTTGGGATTAAGGCTTTGATTGATTGATTGATTGATTGATTGATAATAAAATGATACACCTGAGAGGGAGGGATCCTGGGATATCTCAAGTGTTTAAAGCTTCCCTCCCGATTTAAGGAGATCTTGGGATCGAGTCTAGTTATTAGGGCATGAGATGCAGCAACTTTTACCAAGCTATTGAGTCAATCATTCGGAATTCCGTGTTTGTGTACAGATCATATGCTACATTTTAGTGAGAAACTTCAAGAACTAAGCATGTAGTATCCCAAATCCCACAAAACCCCAAAATCAACGGGAAAATTACCCAAAACTCCGTGCATAAGAACACATAAAAATGCAGATAATTGACAAACATACTATAATCAAAGCAGATAATTCCTCAATTATCAGAAAAAAAAAATGCAAAAAACCTAGAAAAATTATATAAAGAAGCAAAATAACGCAGATAATTTACAATTACAAAATAATCTAAAAACAGAGAAATAGCAAAATTCAGACTAAAAATCAATAAAAATAAAGGGGAGAAATAAAATAAAAAAAATGGTTGAAATTACCTGAATATGCTGGTAGAGGAAGGCAAGTAGAGTGTGGGGGAGGAAGAGGCGCCATTAAAGAGTAATTTAGCGAAAGTGAAGCATCGCAAGCTTCCAGTGTTAGTGTTAGTGGTAGTGGCAGTGCCCAACAATTGGGACAGTTTATAGCAGTGCCAGCATGAAATACTTGTGTCCTTCGGTCTCACCAAACTACGGAGTATTAGGGATGAGGGTAAATATTTAATATTTTTTCTTATTTGATACTCCCTCCGTCCCAAAAAGAACACTCATTTAGCCAAAATTTTGTCCCAAAAAGAATGACCACACCCACCAATTTACAACAATATTTGTGCAAAATTAGTTTCCCCATATAAAAATTTGATTTTTCATGTTATTTTATTACTCTCTCTCTATTTTTTTTTACAAACCCCATGTAAATTTATCTTTTCAATATACTTTTACTTCTTTTTACTTAACTTCTTTAATACCCACGTAATCAACCCAGATGGGTCGTTCTTTTTGGGACGGAGGGAGTATTAACTAGGAAAAATTGCTCCCATTAATATGAACTTTGCCTCATCCGTCGAAATTAATCCCAACTTTCGTTTATTATCTATCACTCCCAACTTTAGGGGTATTAATTTCTATTGCACCCAACAGGTCATCCAACTTGATGTAGCAGGTTACCTAGACACGTGTCAACACGTGATAGGTCCAAAAAAAATGAAAAAATAAATAAAAACAAAAATTAAAAAAACAAAAAAAAAAAAACTACCAAACCCAGCCACCACCCCCATTCCCGGAAAACAGTCCATCACCACCCCCACCCTGCCGGAAATTCGAGCCCACCCCCGAAAACCCCTCCCCCGCTGCCGGAAACCGCCGCTTAGTCACCCCTTCCCTTCCCCCACCCCCGAAAACCCCTCCCCCACCCCCAAAAACCCCTCTCTTGCATCGAACACCACCCCAAAAACCCCAGATCCGCCGCCCATCACTCCCCCTTCCCTCGAAAATCACCCCTTTCCTTCCCCCACCCCCGAAAACCCCTCCCCCGTTGCCGGAAAACGGCGCCCATCCCTCTCGCACCCTCGAAATCCATCCCTTTCCCTTCCCTCACCCTCAATTTCACCCCCTTCCCACAAAAACGACATCCCCTTCCCCGTCAATTAGCCACGAAAACAGCTATGCTAAGGTTGTTTCCAAGGTCTGGGATGGGTGGTGGAGGAAGGCCGGTGGTTTTTAGTGGAAGTCGGAGGTTGCCCGACTGTTTTCCGGTAAAATTGAGGGCCGGGGTTAGGGTTTCGGCGATTGAGGGTGGTGGTGGTGGTAGAGGTGGCTGTGTGTGGGTTTTTTTTTTTAATTTGTTTTGTTTTTTTTAACCTATCATGATGCGACACATGTGCAATTAATCACAAGTCAGCAATGTTTACCTGATTAACCGGTTGCAAGTCATTTGGGTGCAATAGAAATTAATACCCCCTAAAGTTGGGAGCGATAGATAATAAACGAAAGTTGGGATTATTTTCGGCGGACGAGGCAAAGTTCAGATTAATGGGAGCAATTTTTCCTATTAATTAATTAATGTTATATTTTCATTTGTTTTTCTATTTTTAGTTCATTATATGTGGTCCTAACTCCTAAGGATTATGTATAGCAATTTCCATAAAAAATAAGATAGTAGTGAAAAACAATACTCCGTAATTAAGGGCATGTTCACATTTATTGAATTGAACTGAACTGATTGGAGTTGGCTGAACTGATTGGAGTTGAGTTGAACTGAACTGATTGAAACTGAACTAAAATTAAGCTAAAGTAAACAGACCCTAAATTTCTAATTTATCAAGTATTAGCCTTAAATTAACTTTGCAAATTGAAAATTTACATTGAAAGTGGGTAAATATTCTTATTGTATATACAAATAGTTTCATTGACAATATGCAAACATTTTTATAAGTCGGGATAATTGGATGAAAAGTAAATATAAGAGAATTTTTTGTTAAAAAAATCTAGGAAATAATTAAAATGTAACCATTAAAGGGAAATGGCTAAAATGACAATAGTTTAACAAGATACTAAGGGCTTGTTCATACTTACTGAACTGAGCTGAATTGAACTGAACTGATTGGAGCTGAACTGAATTGAACTGAACTGATTGGAGTTGGGCTGAACTGAACTAACCTAAAATGAATATTTTATGAGAGAAGGAAATTAGGAGCTGAACTGAACTGATTTGATTGGAGCTGAACTGAACTGAACTGAACTGAAATTAAGTAAATGTGAACAGACCCTAAGGTATTGTATTTTCGTCCCTTTTTTTTTACATGTGATCAAGAGTTTAAAATTATGTGGTGGTAATTTTTTTTTTTTTTTTTTGGGGTGCTCCACCCTTTAGGCTAATCCGGTTGTAGAGGACCTGTTTACATTTACTGAATTGAACTGATTGGAGCTGAACTGAATATTTTACGAGAGAAGGAAATTAGGAGCTGGCCTGAAGTGAACTGAAGTGAACTGAAGTGAACTAATTGGAGCTGAACTGAATTGAACTGATTGGAGCTAAATGAACTGAAATTAAGCTGTACAGGCCCTCAGTGCTCAGTACTGAGTGGTTAGGTTCTATACCCCTCCCAAATGTTGTTGCAGGGGATCGAACATGCAATACTCCCAATTACAGTTCCAATCACCACTACACAGCAACCAATTGGTATGTTATAGCAATTTATCATGATGCATAAAATTGTTCAAACCACAATTCGAAATTATGTGGTACCAATTTATAATATTCTTTGAAAAGATATCGTTAAGAAAATAATTATATCTAGCTAGCATCTATATATATATAGGTATAAAAAAATTGCCCGGAATAATCCAACTTTTACCTCATCAACCCAAAATAATTCCACCTTTCGATTATTTATTATAATGGTATAATATGAATTGTCAAATTCTGAACACCCCGTAATGGTATAAAATGAATTGTTCAAATCTTGAACTCGTAGTTCATAATTTCTACTTACTTGCGTTGCAAAATAAAATATAATTATATGCTATATTCGTTTCTTAACATTTACACATAAAATCTTGCATGAACCTGATCCACAATAATATGGACCCGATGTTTATATACATGCGAACTAACGTTACATTGAACATAGTGATTGTAAATTTAACATAGTATCCTTATTTTTTTTTAAATGGTAACATTTATTAAAACTTGTATGAACTTTTAATTAATGTTATTAAAATTTTCATTGAGAAGGTTTTGCGTGAGACCGTTTCACGTGAGTCCGGTTTATAATACACACACTCATCCTCCACCCACTGCCACTGCCACTACCTAGCCACTTGTCGTCAGCGGCCGGCGACCACCCACCCCCTCCCATCCCTAGACGCAGCAGTAGGCAAGACCTTATAAGACCCCCCCAAATCTTCTAGAAACAACCACAACATAAACCACAAACATTACACTAAGACGACAACAATACCCACATGAATAAAAAACGCAAAATCAAGAATCGCAATCGCACGAAGTTTAGATTCCTCGTCGATCCTTTAACCCCACAACAACATCAAGAAGACGATGATCCTGCCAATTTCAAGCTCAATCGTCCTTGTTGTTAGTGTTTGTTGTTCTTCAGTCGAGTTTTTAGTTTTTTATTTTTATTTTCATGTGTGTTGTTGTCGAGAGATATGATGAAGACCAACGGTGGCGATGATTGTTGATGATGGTGGATGGAGCAAGAAGAAAAAAAGGGGAGGGTTCTGATTGTTTGAGGAGCACAAAGAAGAACAGGGGAGGTCTGACTGAGGAGCACGAAGAACAGGGTCTGATTGTTGGGATGTTTAATATCTAATCAATATTGTCTAAAATCTGATCAATATCGTGTAATATCTGATACTTATAAACTAATATCTAACTATAATAATCTAATTTCTGACACTTTTAATCTAATATCCGATAATTATAATATAATTTCTGACTATTACAATCTAATTCCTGACAAATAAAACCTAATATCTGACATTTGTAATTTAATATCTGATAATTATAATCTAATATCTGACCATCATTATATAATTTCTGACACTTTTAATCTAATATCTGATATTTATAACTTAATATCTGACCATTATATATCTAAAATCCGACAATTAAGAATATTTTTTTTTCTATTTGTATGACCGGACTCACATGAGTCCGTTCTACACAATACTTTGTGATTTTAATATTTATAGTGACTTTTTTTTTTATTTTTTATATAAAAACAAGAACAATCGTAGTGTCTCTACTTTCTAATGTTAGTAATCCACAATAAATTAGTGTGAATTAGGTTCATTTAAAAATGTTTTTTTTTTTTTTTTGGCAGCGGTTCTAAACAACCAACAACCTATCCATATTTCCTAGTAAAGGTAGCTAGAGAATGAGCAGGAGCAACATTGGATCTATCCACTTTGATACAGAAGACAAAGTCTCGTTTTCCAGCTTGGTAGATAACATCCTTAGCTATACTCTTGAGCTCTTCCTCTGCCAACTTTGGATCCTGATGGTAAAGGGATATTCGGTCGTTGGACGATCACCCTAAAACCAACAATATTTCTACCTAAACCAACCTAAAACAAGTCTAGGGTAAGTAGAGGATCGTATCCACAGGGAATGGGTAAGTACACCGAGAGTATGAAACGGTTGCAATCTAGTTCGGTCACAAATTGGGTTTTGAATGGTGAGCTACTATATAAAAGAACGCTAGGGGAAACGGGATTCAACACCAACCAAAGCCAAGGAATCAATAACAGGGACAAATCATGAATACACATAGAGGATAGAAAAGGAACTTAACATTGCCTTCTTTCAAAGTCACAACATAAGTACTCCCTAGATTAAGCACTAACACGATAAGGATTAAGTCTCAAGGATAGGAAGTGGGTTTCTAGCTCGAGTTTGTCTCTCGATCGCTCCGAACTAGCATGAAGCTCGGATAATTGGGATTTCTCACCTAATTACCATACTAAAGCAACCTAGTTAATGAAACCAAACATCCAAAATCATGAAAGTAGCATAATCTAATTACACAAGAAAAGACTCACTCCGAAGCCCCATCTTTCGATGTGAGAAAAGGGATGAACACATGGGCATAATGTGGCCAACAAAATACACATGCAATTATCAATTCAAGCATAAACAACTATCAATCCAAGGTAGCACATGAATAATTCCAAGTCAATTAACCATAGCTTGGTTGGGTCTTTACCCAACCCCTAACTAAAAGACTACTCACTAAACATGGTGGAAATTACTCTAACAATTAAATCTAGGGTTTTCATGAATTCAAATAAGCTAGGAAAGAGATGAAACAAGGATGGATTAAACATGCAAGAACAAATAAACAAGATTAAGGGAGAAATTATCAACTCAAAGCAATTAAAATTAAAAATTAAGAGCAAGAGATAGAGGAAAGAGATTACTTAATAAACTTCAAAGTTGGGAAAATTGTTGAAATTGATGGAACAAACTTCCAATAATTCTACTACAATGATTGAGTTTGAGAAGACCTAAGCTAATTAATGAGGGTTGAGAAGAACTAAGGGCCTAGGAAAACTAAGAGGGAAAAAAAAGATCCAAAACTGAAGCTAAGTCGTCCTATTTATATGCCCAGAAATTACATCGTAAAATCCGTCAAAATTAGTCTTCAGAACAGGAGGAGCGCCCGCTCCAGTAAGTAGGAGCGCCCGCTCCTGGGTGTGGAGCGCCCGCTCCTGGGCTCTCTGCACGCCCTCTCCTCTTGCACCAGTTTGAGGCAGTTTGTAGAGGATCGGGGAGGAGCGCCCGCTCCTTGGAGGCTGCACGCCCGCTCCTATATGTGCAGGGGGAGGCAGAATGTGGTGCTGGGATGAGGAGCGGCCGCTCCTCTAAGGGTGCACGCCCGCTCCTGCCTGATATTGCTCCCTCGAGAAAGTCTTCATGCTCACGCTACTTAACCATAATCTCATTGAACCTACAAACACGAGCACACACATAAAAAGAAACGGGAAACCCAAAAGATGCAAGTATGCACAAAAAGAGTTAGAAAAAGGGATTGAAGTAGGGGAAAGAGTACAAAATTGTGTTTTAAAAAGCCATGATAAGTGGACAAATAAAACACTTATCACCTGAATAGCTTTAATTGCAATAACCGAATCACTTTTAATCACTATGTTGCCAAACTCAATCGGAATTTCTTTCAAAGCCTTCCAAATTGCTAGAAGTTCTGCTTGGTTTGAGGATGCTGCTATGGTTCGGGTCGAATAGTGGATCTGTTCTTCCATATTCTCTACAACCCAAGCTGTAGCTGCTTCCCAATCTATTCCTCCCTTAGAGCCAGTCTTGATCTTCCTCCTTCTTCGCTTCCAGGCTGCATCAACACAGATGGAGATGAAAGATTTTTGTGAGGGTTGGCCTTTACTCTAGAAGATTATGCTTCCTTTTCCTCCAGGTGAATGCAGGTTGGTGGAGGTCTGAGAGGCCTTCAGAGAAACTGCCTGAATCCATCTTCTGACGTGTGACGGTATTAAATCCATAATCAGTAATGGATTAACACTCACGCCCTTGAAAATTATGTCATTCCTGTGCAGCCAAATTGCCCATAAAATCACAACAAAGAGAGATAGCCGAGAGTTAGAATGGTCTAAGTCCTGCATAAATAAACTCAGAAAGTTAGCTACCCATTCCCTGCAGGAGACAAAGTTAGGATTAGCAGAAGAGATTCCCAGCAGTGAGGACTTCCAAACTAATTGAGTCACATCACAGAATCTGAAGATGTGATTCATAGTTTCTTTCTCTGATTTACAGAACGGGCACAGTTGAGATGTATGCATCCCTCTTTTAGTTAGATTGTCCATTGTTGGGATGATATTTTGGAGCATTTTCCAAACAAAGATTTTCCATTTTGGAAGCAGGTTGCTTTTCCATAAAATCTTCCAAAAGTTTTCCTTTCTCGGATTCCAGCATTGCACCCCTTTTTGATTAATAAGCCACCAGTAACCTGTTTTCACTGAACAATTTCCTGATTTGTGTAGGAGCCAAGTGAACTCATCCACTTGATCTTGATCTGGAATGTGAATGGAGAGAATTTCCCTAGCTGCATCTTCCTCGAACGCCTTCCATATTAACCCTGCATTCCACCTCTTTTTCGAGGTGATCAGGTGTGATACCTTTGAAAGCTTCGAGGTCTCAACGTTCCTTTTCAACTGGACTCTCTTCCCATTTACCCAAGCATCATCTTCTATAGAAGTTGAACATCCATTTCCAATCCTTTTCCCAATAGCCCCTCGAAAGGAAGCTACTGCTCTTACCATGCTGTTCGCAGCCCAAGAACTCCTAGGAATGTTCCCTTTTTCTAAGCCCAATCTGATAGGATCCTTACCATATTTTGCAGAGAAGATCTTGCTTGCTAAAAGAGAAGGGTTCGCATATAATCTCCATCCTTGCTTCATAAGAAAACTCCTATTAACTGCTGAAAATTCCTTTATACCTAAGCCACCCTCTTTCTTATGTAAGTAGAGAACTTCCTTCCTCCTCCAGCATAAATGTGAATTAGAATTGGAAGATTTCCACCAGAACTTATTGATTGCAGAATTAATCTTTGACACCAGATTCTGTGGACACCAATAGAGAGCAAGCACATGGTGAGCTAGTGCAACCAGGATCCCATTGATTAGAACTAATTTAATTTCCCTGCTTGAGAAAGTGTAGAAAATTTCCACGAAGTAATTTTGCGCTGAATATTGTCCAAAATAAACTCCAAACTTCTGCTCTTCCTTCCATTTATATCCAAAGGGCATCCAAGGTATACTCCAAGTTCAGAGCAGCTTTTAACCTTGAGGGGTGACCTTAGCAACCGTATAAACCTAGAAGGAGTGTTAGGACTGAACAGAATAGCAGATTTCGATTCATTCACAACCTCCCCCGACATAAGGCAAAACTCATCCAAGACTGATTTTATTAGTCTACAAGAGGAGGGAGTGGCTTTGAAGCAAAAGAGAGCATCGTCTGCAAAAAACAAATGATTGATTGGAGGGGCATTTCTTGCAAGCCTTATCCCTTGAAAATCCCCTGAGTTTTGGAGAGAAACTAGTCTTCTTGAAAGATTTTCCATGACTAAGATGAATAAATAAGGGGATAACGGATCCCCTTGTCTTAGCCCTGCTTTTGGACAGAAGAAATTAGTAGCCTCTCCATTCACTAAAACAGCATAAGAAACTGTGGAAACACATTGCATAATCCATCTGCACCACTGAGTTGGGAATTCCATCTTTTCCAAGATTGCCTGGATAAGTTGCCATCGAACCCTATCATAAGCCTTGCTGAGATCAATTTTCAGGATTCCTTCGAATCGACCACCTTTCTTTCTGTTCTTCACCTTTGATAGGATTTCATGGGCTAAATAACAATTATCCAACATTAGTCTTCCTGGTATAAAAGCATTTTGAAAATCCCCTACCAAGTCAGGAAGAATGACCTTGAGTCTATTCACCATGCACTTAGAAATAATCTTGTAAAGGGAGTTGCACAAACTAATTGGCCTGAACTCATTTATACATTTTGGCTGCCTAACTTTTGGGATTAAAGTAATAAAAGTGCGATTCGTTTCCCTCAACATGTTTCCAGAATAAAAGAAGTGTTGAACTCCTTTAATTATTTCATCCTTAATTGCAGCCCAATTTTGCTGGAAAAACATAGGTGGGCTTCCATCTGGGCCTGGAGATTTCAAAGGGTGGGGAGCAAACGCAGCCCGTTTTATTTCTTCTTCTGAAAACGGCCTGTCCAACCACTCTTTATGGGTCCGGGTTAAAGTCGGAAGCTGATCCGTCCAAGTATTAGTTAGCTGATCCATTTCTTGCAGCTGGGCTTCCAAGAGATTCGGCCCACTGAACAAAGTCTCAAAGTGGGCTCTAAATTTCTCTTTAATCAAATGTCCATCTGTAATCCAATTTTCATTTTCATCTTGCAAGACTCTAATTTCAGCCCTTAGAGATCTATCTTTCACACTTTTGTAGAAGAAGGAGGTAGATTGATCCCCTAGAGCATCCCATTTTGATTTCGCCCTTTGCCTCCAATACCACCATTTCAAATTTGCTGTTTCTTCTATGCCCTTTCTCTTCTCAATTTCCAACCCCTCCACTCGATTATGAACAAG
Organism: Chenopodium album; assembly: GCF_948465745.1. Lineage (NCBI taxonomy): Eukaryota > Viridiplantae > Streptophyta > Magnoliopsida > Caryophyllales > Amaranthaceae > Chenopodium > Chenopodium album. The sequence continues at coordinate 25,813,014 of NC_137860.1, read as the reverse complement.
ATGATCTTCCTTCTGGAGATCTTCTATTGAGTCATGAACCTCCTGCCAATTTACCCCCATTCGTGTACCTTTGAAAGATAAGCACCATCGTCTTACTTTTGATACATAATGTTTGACTTTCCTTTGGGCCTGGAATAGGGGAGATCCACTAATGTGTTCCCCCCAAACATCTCCAATTAAATTATGCACGTCTTGAATTTTAAGGCACCAAGCCTCCATTTTATAAGGGGTTCTCTTCTTTGACTTAAATGAATCAACTTCCAAAACTATCGATGCATGATCCGAAAATACGATAGGGAGATTAAGGACCTTAGCATTTGGGAAACTCAATTTCCAACCATTATTCGCATAAGCCCTATCCAATTGCTCATAAATTGGGTCTTCTTTTCTATTATTACACCAAGTGTATTTTAGACCCATTGAGATGACATTAGAAAGGCCAAATTCAATTTTCCAGTTAATGAACGATTGTTTCCCTTTAATTTGAAGGCTACCTCCTAGTTTTTGATCCAAGGATTCCAACTGATTAAAGTCTCCAATTAAAATATAATCTCCCTTATGAGTTAGCATGAGGCTACTCAAGGTTGACCATACTTCATCCCTGTTTGAGTGATCGGGACAACCATAGACACACGCGAGATAATACGAACGCCCATCCACTAAACATATATTACACAAAATGACATTAGCAAGAGTCACAACAGCATCTACTACTACCCTATCCGACCAGCAAAGGAACAAACCACCCTTGCTAGCTACTGCATCATATCCGGTACTACCTTTGTACCCCTTCCTACTGAAAAAAGAAGTTCGAGAGCTGACTTTACACTTAGTTTCACTTAGAAAAATAAAATCTACATTAAACCTAGCCGCTAAGATCATCACGTAAGGGAAAATTGGGGAGCTATGATCACTCGCTCCCCTACAGCTCCAACTTAAGCAACTCATTTTCCACCCAAAGGCTGTGGGCCAGCCGCGCCTTTAACCAAGTTTTGAGTAGGGTCCTTGCTAGTCACCTCATCATCCGACCCAATAGTGTCTTCTCGCACTATGATCCTTAGAACTTGAATTCTTGTTGGTAAGGAAGCAGCCTCATGCATATCCTCCAATTTTTCCCACAAATCATCCTCCCTGCTGATACCAAATTTGCATCTCTTGCTACTGCCCTGGCTTTGCTCTTCATTACCGTGACTCTGCTCAGTTTCAGACTTGAAGATACCCGTGAAACCCTCAGTCTTAGAACTTCCTGCCCTGCTATCTCTGAGAAGATCCTTCTGCACTCCTGCATTCCACTTCTTCTTCCTAGCCCCTGTCTCAGAAAAACGTCTACTCTTCCTTCTCTTGTATAGCCTTTTTCTCTGCTCATGAGAGTAGAACTCTAATTCAAAGTCAGAAGATTTCTGGCTGGACTCTATTTCCAAATTGTCAATTTCCATAGCTTGGTTCAGCGAGTCCGAGGAAATAGAAGAGGGAGCCGTATTAAACGACTCCATAGAGGCTGGAGAGTTAGGAGGGCTCTCTTTTACATCATCCGGAGAGATTGAGAATTTCGATGAACTAGAGACAGAAATAAGCATGCGACCTTTCAACTTCGGCCACATATGAGCAGGGTTCGAACTAGACTGCCCCTCAGAAAAATTCTTACAAACAGAGGAAGAGTTTGCAATTAGGGAATTTAGTGAGACATAGCTTGAGGAAGCTTTGGAAGCAAGGTAGGTTTCCAGTTCTACTTTATTGGCCATGAGGAGAGGGAAAGCAAATTCAATCTTTCTGATTAGGGGGTCAACCAGGACACTTTTTGGTCTAAAAGGGTCAAGGAGAGGGTTGAGAGTGTAGACTCTGTCCGAAGGTAGTAAAGAAACTTTATATTCTTCTTTCCCTTCCATATTTGTAGGTGAAAAATAAAAAAAGAAATTGACAGTTGGTGGTTGGGACGAAAGAGGAAATTGACAATGATAGGAGAAGGTGGTGGGGCTTTCAAGCGAATAAAACGGGGGATAAAACTCAACATTCTGAGAATAATAGGGAAGTACAGACGGATACAATTTCGAGTAGTCATCAATGCAGGTGGTTGGGAGGAGTTTTGGGAGAGTAGAAATAAAGCCAATAGAGAAATTACTATCCTTAGTTAATGAGAAACCTACCGAATTAACTCCCATATGAGCTTAATTAAAATAAGCAAAAAATCCCTCTCTACTAGAAAGAGGATAGTCAAAAGTCAACCTAACCTCTGAGTCAGCTACGAGGGGAGCAATAGGTTTAGGAAGCAAATTAACAGTTGAAATAGTAAACAGGAGCTGAGAGTCTGACCTTTGACCAAGAAGAGACGGGTGATCTTGAAACGGATATAACTTCCGTTCAGAAATAACAGGGGACTGCTGAGTAATCCCGTTACCTTGAACTGAGGATGATGAAGATGAACTTGAGACAAATTTTCACTTTTTTCTTTCAATTGAACTCGAGTGAGTTGGGGATCCTGATCGCTTACACCAAGTAGTAGCATATTTCCTGCCTGAATTAGCTCTGATTGGGGGGTGTACAAGACTCTTCCATTTCACAAGTCTATCTTGATTTGATTGCAGGGAGGGTATAATCACTGGAGGAAGGTCTACCAGACCTCTTCTCTCTATAATAGACTTCCTTACAGGAGCAGGATGATTGTTAGAATGATTGATAGAAGGACAACTGATCAAATCAGAATCATATTGATCAGTTTTTCTTCTCTTTACACCAGACGATTCTACCATATCTTCAGGAATCTGTCGCTTATCCATGATAGCATTGCTCTTTCTGACTCTGTTACTTGGCCCTGGATCCCCATTAGAAGGAGAGCTCTGAGAAGAAGACGATGAGGAAGCCCTTCACAGCAAAATTCACAAAAAAGGAAAATTACTACTCCGTACTTCATGTTATTTATAGGATGAGTGGGGACTCTGCCTAATGGATAGATTACCATATGACGTGCATGATTACATTTATATATTACCTCTATTTTAGTACTTATACTAACTTAAGGCCCATGTCATGCACGGTAAGTCTAATTTTTTTAAGAAAATTAATTATATCCAACAAATAAAATTTGATGAAACATACAAATCAAATATATAGAAATTATAATGTCATAATATATATATAAATAGGCAAAGCAATAAATTATCTGAAAAATGGATTTTTTTAGTCTGTTCAAACTCGGGAATTTTTCAGGCGGGGCATATTAGTGAATATGTATTTATAAATGCATTTTTAATAAACATCATATGTTAAAAAGGGAAAGAGATTTTTGGAGGGAAAAAACAACACCAGGATGTGACACGTGTCACTCCCGGTGTCTGTTTTAGTATTAAGAGTTATTGATTATTGATTAATGGCAAAATATAATAATACTCCATTTAAATTATAGTTAAAAAGGAGTTGAGATTTTTTTATTTATTTTTTTTTTTTTTGAAAAGAAGTTGAAATAATTATTTAGGTAAATGTATATATATATAGAATAATTATGAACACAAAATAAAAAGGAATATATATTTGTCATAAAAATAATATAATAGATTTGAAATGATATTATTATAAAAACAAATATTAACAAAAAAAAAAGGGGGGTTAAAAAGGAAAGAGGAGTTTTGGAGGGAAAAAACAGCACCAGAATGTAACACGTGTCACTCCTGATATTTGCTTTAGTATAAAGTTATTGATTATTAGTAACCATTTTATATAATAATGTTACAACCCCGTTATTGTTACAACCAAATTGAAAGGAAAATTTAAGAGCGAGATTATCCATGCAATGTGAGTATATTCATATAGGGAGAGAAAATAAGAGTACGAAATTTTTTAAAATAATAGGGTCCAAGGCCACAAGGTGTAATAAGAGATTATACGTAATAACTGTTAACTAAATAAAAGATTTCCATTGAGTTAATAAAATTTCAAACAAGGGTATAATTCTGAAATGAATATGCAAAGTTGGTGAGGTGAAAATCAGAATGGTCAAGACAAGCTATCGATAAAGATGACGACAGGGTAAGAAAGATGCATATACAAAGTTTTTGATATATTTTTTTTTATTGGTGTTTCGAAAGCCATAAGCACTAATATTAAAAATCGATCTCAAGATATCTTGAAATGAGGAGTAGAACTCTAATCACTTGTTAAATTATCCCTCATTCTCACAAAGTTTCTAATATATATGATGCTCATATTTTTTAAACTAACTAATTATGTTTATTTTTTTATTTTATTATTTTATTTTATTTTATTTTATTTTATTATTTTTTTCTCTCTCCTTCTTAAATTAAGAGCATCTCCAATGGTTCAATTATAAGGACTTGCTTGCAATTTAAATAAAGTTCCTAGCTACATGCTTACCATTGGAGAATAAAAAATTGAGCAACATGCTAGCAATTGTAGCCCAACCAAGCTACATGCTTGATTGAAAATGAGACAAATAATCTCCATTCATATTGGAACATGTGTATAATTATCTATTATTTTTTTAAAACTTTATTATTTTGCAAACTACAATATGTTGTGGCTTACCATTGAAACAAGTTGTTGCTTAAAAAGTGTTGTAGCTTAGAAATTTATGTGGAAAAGCAAGCTACAAAGCATTTTAGCTTGCCATTGGAGATGCTAAGTATTTTATTAGTACGAGTACAAAAAATGAGATATCTTACACATTTGAAACCTTTTGATCTCATTTGGGTTAAAAGAAAAAAAAAAAACAATATATAGTACTTCATAGTTTTAATAGTTTGTAAAATTGTAATGGACCCTTAGTACATTGTATGTCACCAAGTAATTTAATCTCCCTTGTTACACATGCTTTATTTAAGAAAAATAAAATCCTTTTTATTAAAAAACAATTTTCCGTTTAAACATGCATCGTTTAACAAATATAAAACAAAAATATAGGTTATTTTAAGTACTTGATGTTACAGAAAAAAAAAAAAAAAAAAAAAAAAAAAACTAAGAACCATTTTCTTCGGAGTCAAACTTTTTTTATAAGGCCAGGGTACTTTTAACAAACATGAACAATAGTAATTCCTAAATCTTAGTGGTTTATTTCTTATACTCTTAACTTGAATCAAATAATACTCACATAAAAAATAATTAAAACCCTTTTTTGACAATAACATAGCCCTAAATCTTGGTCCCTATAAAAAAGGATTGGCAACAAAATAAATCTTAAATAATTGCGAAAAATAATATTTTGTTCATGCAAGTGGTACAACCGTTGTACGTATCATTAGAACACTTGAGAATGAAGTAAATTAGTAAAGCCACACAATAAGCTTGATCTTAAACTCACATGATTTTCTGTTGTTAAAATAGGTAAATATTACAACTAACTAATACATATTTCACCACACAATTTCTCAAATAGAAATTTTCTTCCCTAAACTAATTTTAAGCCTAAACTATAGTGAGAAAACTGTACTAGTCTCTCCACTTGGGTCTTACAATCCGTCCACTTTCACTATCCTTTGACAATAAAAAAATATATAAGTTGTTTGTTTTATTATTATTATTGTTATTATCTCGAACTAAATTTTTCCTAGTTTATTTTTTCTTTTTTGTCTCGATCTCAAATCATTTTTTTAATCAACATTTAAATTTGGAAACTCATCTAGTTGATTGTTTTTTGAAGTGTTATAGAGTATTGTTGAAATACATGACATCTCTGGGATTTGATTGAATTTGGCTTTTGGGTTTGTTAGACATTTATTTGTCTTTTACAAAATTCCTTTTTGGTACAGAAGACTCTTATTTTAGGGTTGAAAGGTGCCATTTTCAAGATCATCGTGTGAGAATTTTCCATAACATCGTGTCTAATAAATAAGTTGAGATCGAGGTTAATATTGAGAAAAGTTGATATACAAAGCTAAAGATTTGTATATTTTTCCCTCACTCTACTTCGAGTGAGGAGATTGTTTGAATTGTTTTTTCAAGGAGCGAGTACTGAAAGTAAGTTGTTTGATAACAAGTTATAATGGAAACAGAAAGGCTAATAAGAGGAAAACCCGAGGGTAAGATCACGAGACCTCTGTTTCCAAGGCTTCATATAAATGATTACAAAAGAATAGGGCCGAGGGCACCTCCTAGAAACAAAATGGCTCTTTACGAACAACCAGCAATTCCTTCTCAAAGGTTTAACAATACACCAACATCGACATTACCTCCTCCGCATGTTCATAATCGGATGCTAAGGAATATGTTGTCAAGCCAAGTGAGTTCATTTGTTCATTTGAATTTAACATTATTGTGATTTGATTTTAGTAATCGTTGTATTATTTGAGTAACTATTTATGTGTCTTGGATTTTTATAATATTATATCATGTTCTAGTTATACCTAGTTAATTTTGCATGTCAATTAATTTACATAGCTATACATTATATTTAAGCATGAATGGTATGTTTAATTGTACATAATTACATAAACATGTATAACCTTATATAATAATTTGTATGTATTAAGTGATATAGATGTAGCTCAGTATAAATATATATGAGTCATAATTGTAAGACTATATGTATTATATCATTATGAAATTTCATCGACCTAATTACTAATATAATGATATAACACATCATTTTTTATATGATGGATTACAGGTTGGTGCCAAAAGAGAATTGTTTTCTGTTGGCAAAAAATCTCATGCCCCAAATCATTCAAATGGAAAGCACAATTCATGTTCTTATAAAGAAATTTCAGGTAATACGAATGGAAATCCTCTTAAGAAGTCAATGAATCAAGAATGTCAACTGTCGAAAGTACCACTTATGTTTGTCGAGCCAAACAACCCATCACAATCTAAATATCCTTATGTACATATTGTTGAGTCCGATTGTAGATTACCTTCCATTGTCCATCCACAATTGAGTTTGAGCTCTAATAAAAATCAATCTGGTTCAAAAGGCAAACATTTGGTCGATGCAAGTTGTTGCTTAGAGCTACAAACAACTAGTGCAAAGAAGGTAAATATATATTCAAATGGAGATGACTCAAAGGTGGTTGAGGTAAGACACAAAAACAATAAGACACTACTTAGTTTCCCTCAAGGTAACGATAAGCATGATGGAAAATTAGGTAGTCAAATTTTACAAATTAGTGCATTACCAAAAATTTCTTTAACTCCCTTGATCAAAAAAGAAAAAAATGAGTCATCGGATCAAAAATCTACTAGTGAGTTAGATCAAATCGACTTCAAAAAAGATCAAGATAATGTGGGTATGATATCCAATGAAGTTGATAAAGTATGCATGGGTGTAACTATTGAAGAGCCAAGAATCACAATAACTAACAATATTTCAATATTAAGAAGTGAATCATGTAATGAATCTCACATTACAGATGATCATCGTCAAACTCTTAGTGTTAGAGATGGTAATCAAAGTGAAGAAAAGCAAAACAGGAATTGTATGGTCGATTTTGAACATGGTGATGATTCACACACTTCAATAAAGGAATGTGCATCGCGTGGAGTCATATCCCCAGATCTTGCTGTAGAGATGATAGGTCAGAATCATTTTTGGAAAACAAGGAAAGAGATTATTAAGTAAGTTTACATTCCTTTCATTTAAATTTTTTTTTGCATATTTTGAATTTACTTTTAATAAAGTTGGTGGGCTTTTAGAAGTATTTGTGATCAAAATAATTTGTTGGATGATGGTTATAATTTAAACAAACAAGAGAGCTCTCTAACACAAATAGAAAATTGACCTTTATTATTTAATATTGTTTTTAGCTCCATACTAAAACATACATGTATATATAGTGGAATATGTCGATTTTTTGCTCTAGCAAATCATACTCGTAGATAGCTTGTTCTAGATTTTTCTCTACCCTAGATTTTTTAAACAATCTTTCCATACACTATTAATACTAGATTATTCTATTTTATTTTGAATAATCTAGATTATCATATTTCAACAATTCTGTTACCATGAGTATTGGACTTAAGGATGCAATATATTCAATAATAGGGTTTAAAGGTGGCATGTTGAATATCGAGCCCTTATAAATCAAATTACTACAAGTCTTAGTAATTTAATTTAAGTCTTTTTATAATTAACTAGAAATTAGATAGTACAACATGCCAATAAGACAAACTTCTCAAAAGTATCTTGAAATAAATAGTTGATCTTAGATCAATTAGAGTTTGTGTGGATTGGAGAAATAAAATACGTCTAGCTAAATATTGAGGAATTAAGATGAATTAATTCTAAAATATATTATATATTGAAGGGAGGTATTTGTACAATTTATTTAAAATGGTGCTGATATCATGTTAATTCTTTATTTTTTTTGTAGTCAACAAAGAATTTTCTCCAAGCAATTGTTCGAATTGCATAGGATTGTAAAGGTAATCTAGCTTACAGTGATTGTATTTTTTATATTCAATTCTTATGTTATTTCATGAAGAAGATTATTATTATGTCATATATAATCCATCTTAAAATTCAATAGGTGCAAAAGATGTTGGCTAATTGCAAAAATTTGCAAAAGAAAGAGCCCTTATCATTGGGTGATTCACTTGTTGAACCTACTATGAAGAAATTGTTACCCAAATCTATTCAAGAGGCACCATCATGGCACGAAAAATCGAGAAATGAAGTATCGAAGATCAAAGTTGTTGTTGATAATGAAATCGAAAATCTACCCCTTCCTTCCCTAAGCTCCGATATAACAAGCTTGGCTAAAAATTTTGGTAAACACACAAATACTAATTCGTCTATGTGGTGTCTTCCACCACCAAGAAACCAATGGTTACTTCCAGTGATACCTCCTTCAACGGGACTCGTGTACAAGCCCTACCCGAATCCTCCTCCTCCCGGAGGTTTCTTTCCAACTCTTTCCAACAATTTTAGGCCTACAAACCCTAATATCACCTTAGGGAACGAGGAATTTCTTAACTCGCAAATTGGAGTTCACGGTGCTAACCCTAGTCCTATGGATCCCTCATACTTTGCACCATATGGTATGTCTATTATAAATCCACTCACTTCCACACCAACATTTAAGCAAATGAGCTTTTACGATGTACAGTCGAGCTCATGTACAAGTAATGGTACTAGAAATGTGGGTGAAACGAATGAGAGTGAGAAGCTTAAAAGTATAGAAATTAGTCCTAATAAGAAGATCAAAACTTGTAATGGTGCACTTCCTTTATTTCCTACTACACCTTCAACAGTAGATATTGGACAACCTATAAAGAATTGTAGCAATGAGCACAAGACCAAGGTGATTAAGGTTATACCGCGTAGTAATCCTAAATTAGCAAGTGAATCAGTTGCTAATATAATCAAATTAATACAAGAAGAACGTAAAGCAATGGTGTGATTAGTTAATTATACTGAGGAGACACGAAAGAAAAAAAATACTTAATTATACCGAGAAAAATATACTGAAAAATATTGGGAGATTTCTGTTAGTTTCAGCAAAAATTATTCATTTTTTGGCAACTATAAAAAGATATGATTTATTTTTTTCAAGATGAAAGGTGAGCTTGATACAAAGGTTTTGAGCACACGAATAAGAAAATTAGAGTACAAAATTTTATTTTGTGAATTTATTGATGTACTATTCTCAAATTTTGATTATTGATTATCCTTTATATCATTGTAATAAGGTGTTGGATATTTGGTTTTTATTTACTTGTAAGAATTGAAATTGGACTATAAGTATTATGGAATGAGGCTGTTAATTTATTTTAACATGTATGATCGTTTTATCAGATCAAATATTGACTTAATACCCTCTTTGACATATATCACTGTTTGATACAACTTTCCATGAGGGGGTCTTTTTTCAATCTATTGTATCTATTTTGTAAATCAAACAACAATTTTTCATGCAATTATTGTAGAATAATTAACTTTCATCATTCATGACATTGCACAAATCTTCATTAAAAAAAAAAACAATTTTCCTACATTATTAAAATATATAGCCTTAAATAACTCTCACAAAGAGATAAATTAATCTTGATACGAGTAGATATAACCCAAAAATTGGTAGAAAACTCTCTAATAGAGAGAGAGAAAGGATAAATATCATGACCGTAAAATAAAACTAGAAGAAAAACTAGAGATATAGGGCTTATCATCAACCAAAAGGTTGGTGGTATACTGGTATCCCCAACTCGAGTTAAAAATTAGGTTTTTTTTTTGACTTTTTTTTTGACAAAGAGTAATATAAATGAAAAGCAAGTTTACAACCTAAACTAAGTACAGAAAGCAAGATTACACGATAAAACATTGGGGGTCGGACCATACAACTTCTTATGATTGGGAAACCAAGTATATTCGGTGGGACAAGAAGCTATTCTCTTAGAGCCGCTTAACTTGCAAAACAAAGAGTTAGTAAAAAGCACGGGAGACCTACTTTAATTTGCAGAGTGGCGTATTTCCTTCTAAACTTGGGACGGAGAAACGATACAAAACCCAACAAATTTTCAGAGGAGTACGTTGTTGGGTGAACGGAAGCCTGCAATGGTAGAAGTGTCAACGTAGCCTCACATGATGACTCTTGACTTGCCATACCTATGGCTGGATCTACTTGGATCAATTTTAGAGTCGTTTCACACCTATCATGCCCTTCCACAGGGGGGTGACTAAGCTCTATTGGTGTAAAACCTTCTTGAGTTTCACCACTATCAATCTTCATCGAAGGATTGGCTACTGGGATGGTAATGAAATTCTTTTGGGAAGAACAATAGTATTGTACTGTTCTCCCTTTGGAAATCACTCCATACATTGTTGGAGTGAGATGCAAATAGGAATCATATCGCTTTTGGCTTAAAAACCGAAAACTTGACCCTGTCAGATTTGATTTTTTTTGTTTCTGAAGTTTCCTTCAGGACAAAATTGTTATCTATAATGTTGGGCCTAAGATCTTGGTTGGTAGGGTTGACTTTACCCTCCAAATCCAAAGAATTTCCGTCAACATTCTTATCCATGTTGGTGTTGTCTGTCACACCAGTACACCTTCAGATATTACCATCACCACGACCATCTTCTACATACCTTTCTTTTCCCTTTTTTCCTTAACTTCTTACTATTATCTTCTTTCCCCGAATGAACATAATCTCTAAACCTATCATTATCCCTTGTTATAGTAAGTGCCTCGTCAACGAAATTCGGAGTCCAACCTAATAAGGATATCACCTCGTTTAGTTTTTGTTGGAACTCAGTGTTTTTAGGATCTAATTTAAGGGATTGTGCAAGATCCATGAAAGCTAAGGAAGGTTTATTAAGCTCTAACGTTGCAATCGCACTTCTGAAGTAAGCTTTCACATTAGTAGTATCAAAACACAAAACCGCCGAACATAATTTACCCACTCTGTCATAGTCTTTTACCTTGATGAATCAAGCACCCAAGTTTAGATTAAGGGATACAGCTATGTTCGAAAACAATAATTTATCCTCATCACTACAAACTGAAGCAAAGGACAATATTTTTAGAGCAAGAGAGTATTTCGCAATAGCAAACCCTATTTGATTATGCTTGTAGAGATTGTTTCCCTCATCTTTTAAACCCTTAACAAAATTGAGAATACCAAAAGGATTCTCTAATTGCCCAACTAAAAACTCCAACCCATGAGAAGAGACATCATTCTCTTCAACATGTGAATTACACAACATCCCCCTTAGTTCCTCAAAGCTAGCCATTAAAACTGAAACACACTTATTAAAACACCAAAGACAAAGCTAAACTAAACAACTAGGCTTTCCCTTAATTACACAAAAGGATAGACCATACTAAGACGATGAGCAGGCCGACGATGAAGGAAACCCAAACTCCACTTTGTCGGTGGGACAAGGAGATAATTGGTGGCTCAAAGAAGACGCCGAACTACCTGCGAACCTTGATACAAGTCGCCAAAGGTACCGAAGAAGAAACCCCCAATTGAAACCCTAACCTACCTATACTCCGAAAACAATGAATGGACAAGTGGTAGGCGAAATAGGTCTAATCAAGTGCAACCCTTCAAGGACTGCTCACCGGTGACCTTATAAGAGCAGTGACGCTCAGGTCACCGGCGGCAGGGAAAAACACGGGGTGAGGGGTGAGGCTCTGTTTTGAGGAGAGAAGGCAGAGCTTTTTTAGAGAGAGAAAGTTTATTGCTGCGAGTTAAAAATTAGGTTATTTGAGGAGGAATAGACAATAGAGAGAATAGAGAAAAAGAAGGGGAGGTGGTGTATTAATGTATTATAAATACTTCATGTCATTTCATGTAAATTACGATTAATGTTTTATTTTATGCATTTGTTGAGCATGGTTGAGACTAAACGTTAATTATAAGTATGTTTTTGATATGTTGTCTAAGTAATGCACTAATAATATACAGACTAATTTTATAATCTTTCATATCCATTTGGCTATTCATTTTATCACCAAAAAAGAGAGAGAGAGAGAGAAATACTTTTTGTTAACTTTAATCTATTATATCCAAATAATATTTGGTACAACGTACAAACATATATAATCTGTGTAATTCCATCAATATCTTCAAATTGTTTTGTAAAATTATATTTTTGGTCACATTATACCTTTTGCCAATTTGTATCCAAATTATAAGATATCTATGTAATCCAGTAAATCTTTTCTTCAAAAAGAAAACAATGTAATAATGATTGCTTTATAAAAATGGGATGGAGAGCGAAAAAGAGTGGAGAGTGTCAGGGCTTTCGAGTGAAGAGGATGACCTCTTGCAGCGCTCGAGTAAAAAATTCAAGCGGGTTGATGATTCTATAGTTCAACGAAATGGTGATGCAAATGAAATGGAAATTTTTGGTGTCCAGCAGGATTTGGAATTGGAGAAAGAGCATCCTCTCCCGAGGAATTCGTATTTGAAGGTTAAGAAAGGGCCGGACTCTGCCATGAACCCTTTGTTTGATGATTTGATTGAATCAGATGGAGAATGCTCTGAAAGCGAGGAGAATGTTGATGGTGAATCGGATGATGAGAATTGTCCCACTAATAGATTGACTAGAGAGGAAAAGAATCGTCTGCGAGAATCTTGGAGAAATGCCCTAATAATTAAGTTGTTTAATAAAAGGTTGAGTTATGAGATTCTGATTCGGAGGTTGCAGCTCAAATGGCAGCTTCGAGGAGATATTTCGTCAACAGATGTAGGTTGTTCTTATTATGTTGTTCGATTCAATAATATGGATGACTATGAATTTGTCATGTCCCAAGGGCCATGGATTATCAGAGATAGTTACCTCACCATTTGAAAGTGGATACCTAATTTCTTGCTAGATGAGGAACCTATTAAGAAACTCACTACTTGGGTGAGAATCCCAAATTTGTCTGTCGAATATTTCGATAGGCTATTCTTGCATAAAATTGGCTCTCGAATTGGTAAAGTTATGAGAACTGATAAGCATACCAAATCCCAGATCAGAGGCCAATTTGTCAGGTTCAGCATTGAGGTGGATTTGTCAAAACCCTTGTTGTCTAAGTTTTGAATGAATGGGAGGATATGGAGAATTCGGTATGAGGGTCTTAAGCTTATTTGCTTTAAATGTGGGATGCTTGGTCATAAAGATGAAGATTATGAAACTTTCAAGAGGGGTGAAAAACGATGGAGATGTTGTTAGGATGAATGGAGTGAATCAAGAAGCTAATACTCAAGAGAATGTGAAGAACTATCATAAACCAGAGGAGAAAGAGTTGTATGGCAGCTGGATGTTAGTTCAAAGACCACCAAGGAAGGTTAATTAAAAGAAACTTGTTGATGCGGGTGGACAAGTCAATAACAATCAGATTAATGGGTCTAAGAAAAGTGGTCAAGGAGGTCCCCAAAAAATAGCTCCCACAAAGGACTCTAAGCTAGGTAATCCAAAGAAAAATTCAGAGAATTCTGGTTCAAGATATCAAGTTCTTCAAGGTGAAGAGGAGTTAAATGATTTATCTCCTAGACAGAATCCCACCAAAGAGGATTGGTATCAGTTTCAGCCAATGCAGCAGCTCAGGTGAGTTGGGAACAATTAAGTTGGGTGATGATGAGGTTATGGATGCTGGTGATCAACATGGTGATGTGGCTACTATAGCTACGGAGGGGAATAGTGCTAGGTCAAAGTCAGCGGTTGACTTAGGGGAGGAGTCTCAACAATTTGGTAAGGATATTAGGACAGCTGGATTTAAGCAGCGAATGGTGGCAATTAACCAAGATAAAAAAAGATAAAAAAGGAAGTGCTCCTAGTCAGAGTAGGATTTTAGGAATAAAATCTTCAATGTCTAGCCAGAGTAAAATAAATATTCCTTTCGAGAGCCGAAATCTTACGTAATCTTATTTCAAAAAGATTTCGGCTAATTATGTTAAGTCTCATCCCCCTATAGGAAAAGAGAATCTTCATGAAGTAGCATCTGCTACACCTACTGCTCTTCAAAATAATTCAGAAAGTGAGAAAGTGGTGAGTTTGGAGGAAAAAAGCAAGATGACGCTTTTGATTCCTTTGACTCTGGAGACAAGAATTCCGCCTTCGTACAAGACGTTCATAGATTACGAGACGGAGGGGCCGACCAGTGTGCAATGTCATCCCCTAGTGGATCAGATGTGGATTCATCTGGACTCATACCGTCCTCCAGAGCACAACCCTCTGGAATTGATGGCGAGGTTCGAACTTCCCCTGTCAACGGATGGACCGATGAGAGCTCTTCGGGAGGCATATTTGTCTCTCTGGCCTAATGTTCCTTTGAACGTTTATGATAGGTACCCAAATTTTCCATCGTTTTTTATGTCGATTAAGATATTAATATGGAATGTTCAGGGGGTTGGTAATAAGTTGAATGTGATCAAGGAATTGGTGAGAATTAACAGACCTTCTGTGTTGGTTCTTGTCGAGACTCACATTAGTGGAGTTCAGGCTCAAGAAGTGTGCAATAAGATAGGTTTCTCTGGTCAGAATAGGGTGGAAGCCCAAGGTTTTGCTGGAGGAATTTGGATGTTTTGGCGCAAGGAGGAAGTTTCAGTGACTTGCTATGATATAGGTTCGCAGCATCTTACGGTTGAGATTTAAAAGAATGATGATAGCCCGTGGTTGTTCTCGGCAGTGTATGCGAGCCCAGATTCGACTCTGAAGAAACAATTATGGGATGAATTAAATAAGGTCAAGGATGCCTATTCGGGGCCTTGGTTGATTGCGGGTGATTTTAATAATATGTTGAGTATTAATGAGCGTAATGGGGTTAGCAATTCTGATATGGTTCGACGATGTGCTGAATTTTCGAATTGGGTGGAAAATAATAGTCTCATTGATCTTAGCTTTTCTGGACCGGCTCATACATGGTTTAGGGGTAACTCTCCCGAGACTTTTAAATCGGCTCGTTTAGACAGAGGGTTGGTAAATGATGCGTGGAGAATGAGATTTGATGAGGGCTCAATTTGCAATCTCCCAAAATCAAAATCAGATCACTTCCCTATGCTAATTAGCACCACAAGTTTTGCCCCGGTTTCTCAAGCCGTCAAGCCCTTTTGCTTCCAAGTGGCTTGGCTGAATAACGTGCAATATGAGGAATTTATTCGTCTGAATTGGAAGAATGATGAACCGCTTATTCCTTTTGTCAAAGTATTTGCTGAAAATTTGAGCACTTGGAATAGAGAGGTGTTTCATAATATTTTTCAAAAAAATCAGAATTATGGGCTAGGCTTGAGAGAATTCAGAAAAAATTAGCTCAAGGCCGAGATCGCCATCTGCTTAAACTCGAAGCAATGTTAAAGATGGAGATGGATGATCAAGAAGAATTACTTTGGTTTCAAAAATCGAGGGTCGATGCCATTCTTGATGGAGATCGGAACATGAAATATTTTCACCTATCTACTATTATTAGGAGACAAAAAAATCGAATTGTTTATCTGCAAAATAATGTAGGTGAGCGGGTGACTGATGTAGAAGAGGTGAAGGATTTAGTAGTTGACTATTGGAATTCTCTCTTCCTGGAGGAAAATATGCAGTTTACAGGGGATAGTTTGCTTGTTGACCAGTTCCCGCATATGAGCAGCCATGATAAAGATCTTATTAATCGGCATTTTGCAATTTGTGAAGTGGAGAAGGCAGTCAGGTCAATGAAGCCATATAAAGCATCGGGTCCTGATGGTTTTCAACCTATTTTTTACCAAAGATATTGGAGCCTAATTGAACCTAGTGTGGTTAAATTGGTAAAAGATGTGCTTAAGGGGAAGGATTTTCCAGTGGGTTTGAATAATGCATTTATTGTTCTTATTCCAAAGGTGGATGCTCCTTCAAGGCCTAACCAGTTTAGGCCAATTGGTTTGTGCAACATTGTGTACAAAATTGTGACAAAAGTAATTGTGAATAGGTGGAAACCTTTACTTACTAAGCTTATCTCTCCAACTCAATGTAGCTTCGTCCCTAAAAGACAAATTTCAGACAATGTGATCATTGTTCAAGAAATGATCCATACTATGAGGAGGAAGCAAGGGAAACAAGGGTACATGACAGTTAAAATCGATTTTGAGAAAGCTTATGATAGGCTTCGTTGGAGTTTCACTCGAGAATCGTTGCTAGAATTGAGATTACCTCAAGCCATGGTTGATGTTGTCATGAATTGTATTATAGCCGCAAAGTTACAAATATTGTGGGATGGCGAACCTACTGTTAAATTTGCCCCGACTTGAGGAATAAGGCAAGGAGACCCTTTGTCTCTGTATTTATATTACGCATTTGATTGAAAAGGAAGTGAATTGTGGAGGGTGGAAGCCAGTGAGAGCAAGTAGGGATGGCCCGATTATTTCTAATCTTGCATTCGCGGATGACTTGATTTTATTTAGTGAAGCCTCAGTAGAGCAAGCCGAGATTATGAAAGGTTCTCTTGATAAGTTTTGCAAAGTGTTAGGGAGTAAAGTAAGTTATGACAAGTCGTGTGTTTACTTTTCGGGTAATACTCATATGGATATCCGATAGGCTATTTGCAATGCTATTGATATCAAGGAGACTAACGATTTAGGTACTTATTTGAGTGTGCCTACCGTTAATGGTAGGACATCTAAAAAAGACTGTCAATATTTAATTGATAGAATAAATTCAAAGCTGGCAGGATGGAAATCAAAGGTGTTATCTATGGCAGGAAGATTAACATTGGCTCAATCTTGTATTTCTTCTATCCCGTATTATACTATGCAAACAGCTAAAGTCCCTCGCACCACGTGTGATGACATTGATCGTATTACCAGGAATTTTCCGTGGGGCAGTACTGAAGAGCATAGGAAAGTTCACTTGGTTCATGGGAACGGATTGCTAGTCCAAAATAGGAAGGTGGGTTAGGCTTGAGGTCTATGTGTCAAGCTAATGCGGCATTTATGACAAAGCTGGGACGGAGACTTCTGGCCGAACCTCAGTCTCTGTGGTCTAAAGTTCTTCGAGCTAAGTATTGTTCAGGGAGGTGTGATATTAACATGTTTGTTAATAAACCGGGGGGCCTCGAATGCATGGCAGGGGATAGTGAGCAATGTGGATGTTTTAAAGAAAGGGGTAAGTATGGCAGTTGGTTCAGGCAAGGATACGCTTTTCTAGAGACAGAGGTGGGCCTTAAAGGATACTCTTTTATCTTTTGCAGCTGTTGCTCCTTTAGCTGATGTAATTGAGCTCACTGTTTGAGAAATGTGGGATGGAAGTATGAGAAATTTGTTGATTCCCTTCCAAGTGATGTTCTCAGTTTAATCTCTTCATATAAATTGGCTGAAGATGAGTCAGAGGTTGATGAAATATTTTGGAATGGTTCGTCCTCAGGTGGTTTTTTCACTAGCTCCTGCTCTGAATTTTGTTAGAAACAGAGAAGCTCCGAGTAAAGAGCAAGTTCGTGGCTGGAAGTTAATTTGGACTGCTCGTGTTCCTCAAAGAATTCGGCTTTTTCTTTGGTTGGCTGTTCAAGATAGGCTCATGACTAATGTTAATAGATACATTCGTAAGCTAACGAATGATCCTAGGTGTGTGTGCTGTGGTGCGGCTGAAGAGAATGTAGAGCACATCCTAAGAGTGTGTCCTGTTGCCATCATGGTGTGGCGAAAGTTGGGTTGGTCCGAGTGGAATTTGAGTCGTCATGGGTCGTTTGATGAGTGGATTCTTGCTAATTTAGATGATGATACATCTTCAATGGGTGAGCAGTGGCCTATCATTTTTGCAGTAATCGTGTGGTGGCTGTGGAGGTGGAGGAACGACAGATGTTTTGCTAGGATAGTGAGTATTTATTTGGGCTCGGGTGGGTGAGATTACTAGAGCCTTGGAAGTGGCTCTTATTCGTAATGCTAAAACGAAAAGAGTCAGAGAAGAGTACATTAGGTGGGAATTTCTTAGAGTTGGTTGGGTTGCCTTATACACTGATGGTGCGTCTAAAGGAAATCCGGGGAATGCAGGTACTGGAGGTATTATTAGGGGCTGTAATGGAGAGGTTTTCGAAGCGTTTGTGGTGAATTGTGGTACATGTTCATGTACGAAGGCTGAATTATTAGGTGTTCTTCGAGGACTCGCTATTGCTTGGAATGGTAACCACCCTCGAGTGCATCTTAGGGTGGATTCAGAAGTTGTGGTTAATCTCCTGTTGGAAGAGTGTCCTTCCAACTCTCCTTTCATTCATCTCATTCGCAATTGCCAAGCTTTGCTTTCGCTTCATGGTTGGACAGTGGAGGTTGAACACTACTATCGTAAGGCCAATCAAGCTGGTGACTGGTTAGCGAATTTTGGGGTTTCTTCATCGGAGAAGCTAGTGTTGTTCCAGGCGGTCCCTAGTGACCTTCGTGCTATTTTATTGGAGGACTTTTGGGGGTGTTGTTCGGCCACGGTGGATCCCCTCTTCTGGTGAAGCGTAGCCTGCTGCTAGTAGTTTGCTTTAGTGTGTTTTATTTTCTATTTTGTTTTTCCCTTTGGTTTGTTTCAATTCGTTAGTTTGCTTTTGTTTGTGTGTGTCTTTTTATTCTAGGGGCTTGCCCTATCCTTCACCAAAAAAGAAAAAAAATAATTGCTTTATTTGGATATAGATCCTCTTTGATTTTTTTGCTCTTCAATTTAAGAGAAAACTAGTTTGGGGCCAAGCAATGCCCTGGGCCCGGGTTATGTTTAAGTACAAAATGGAAAAATTACCTTGAGTTTAAATAATATTTTGGAACCAATACCTTAAGTTTATATAACAAAATAAAAATATTACAAGTATTAGAGAATTGAGTACAATTAATAGGGAATTATATATAATGCTTAATAAAAAGTTACAATTCATATATGAATGTTAATTAAGTAATAAAGTGACATTAATTACAGAATAGTGGTAATAAAAAATTGGGAATTTCAAGGGATGTAATAGTTCAAATTTAATCCAAATACTAATGTGTTGTCATGTCATCATCTACATGGCGCTATGTCATTAATGTTATGATGACAAAGCATGACACATATCATCAACATGTTAATCATCTGGGTTTTAATAATATTATAAATAGGAGATTGTATAGTATCCTCTGTGATTTTATTTTAAGCAATATCCTTTGTGATATAATTTTTCTCTTAAAGTAATATTGATTTGAGCCTAATCCAACCACATGTACATGACCAATTTGTCCACCTAGTATAAAAGCCATAATAATTTATTTCCTTAATAGTAAATTCCTACGACATAATTAATGAGAATTAATGAGAAAATTTCCTCTATAAATAATAATTCTTCATTTTTAAGCTATTACTCAAAAACATTTTTCTTCTATCTAATCTCTATCAAGGTTCAAAAATATATATTTTTTTTATTTGTTTGAAATGGCTCAGGGAAGCGGTAGTGCAAGACTAGGTTTGTTGCTTGGCACATTATTGTACCTTCTTGCCGCGAAGCCTATCCATGGCACTGAATACACAGTAGGTGACGCAGCTGGATGGACTTTTAATGTCCAGAATTGGCCTAATGGAAAGACTTTTAAACCTAATGATCGCCTAAGTTAGTTTAATTTCCATCTCTCTTTAAGTTATTTTATTTATGAGTTCCTTTTAATTGTGACTAGATGAAGCCCGTGCGATGCACAGTTTGTTTGATTTTTTTTTTTTTTTTTTTGTGTGTATTTATTAGCTAAAATTTGTTATATATTTAGATAAAATTCCTAATATTAAAAGATAATATTTAATATTTAATTATTTTAAACTTAAAAATCTCATTCGCCAATTTTGCTTACGTGGCATTTGAATTATTTAATTCTAAAAGAAATTAATAATCTCTTATTTAATTGGCTATTACTAAGATTTATAATCCTACATGGCGCTAAGACAATTAGATCCTACGTGGCTATCTAAAATCTCGGGAAAAACTCCCCTTTATATATATATATATATATATTAGATTTGTTGGTCAAATTCGCGATTTCAAAACTGTAACATATTTCATTTCTTTTAGGATTTTTTTTTGTTTGAAAAAACTACCTTTTAAAAAAATTTGTTGTAAATGACTATCTCTCTAAAACCAAATGTTGTAAAAGACTTCCTGTTGCCGAAATCTCACCGTTGACTTTTTTCTCCATCGTTGACTACCCATGTGCTAGTCACATGACCTGGTAGTTTTATTAATTTATCAAGTTATTTTTGACAAGGCTAATGTTATTCTGCAGTTTTTAATTACTTCAACGGACGTCACAATGTGGTAGACGTAACTAAGGAAGGATACGATAGTTGCATAGCACCAAGCGGATCAAAAGTGTACCGAAGTGGGCATGACGAAATCCTAGTGGACTATGTTCCAAGTTACTTCATCTGTATTTCTCCTGGTCATTGTGAGAAAGGCATGAAGATTGCTATTAATGTAACTGATCGATTCTAGTTAATTACTTCTTATGTTTGATGTTATAATAAGAATGGTTGTTATTACAGAATTCAACTATTTTAATTCGCTATTTCTCATTTTGATTCCTGCTGGATTCGTAAGGTTCCTCGTCTCTGGATTGCTCCACCTCATTGGTTGGCTGTTCGTGCTCGTCGACGCCATTTTCTTTTCTAGTCTTTTTGATTGTTGTTTTCTTTCCTTTGTCATTTTGTGTTTTCTTGTTTTTGCTATTTCTCATTTTGTACTTCTGTTTCGTTGTATGAAATCTTTGTCAAAAAAAAAAAAAACTATTTTAATTCGCTTGTAATAAATTCAATCATCGTCATAATTATTCGATATTTTTGTGATAAATTTGTCTTTAAAGTATCATCAGCTACCTTCGGACAACACAACCATTGACTTTTAGCTAACTGGATCTCTTTGGTGCGTAATACATAATTAGTATAAGTCCCGTGCAATGCACAATTTTTACAAAATTTTATTACGAATTACTATATAATTGCGCACATGATGACGCATATCATATGTAAACACTCTAATCTAATTCATGCACAAGATACATTTATATAGAGTTAGCTTATAGCTAAGATTATTACATGAAGAGAAGACTTTGGGATTATTGGTGTGAAGATTTAAAAAAGATCAATGGTTAAAGATACATTAAAGAAATATGTGGGGCTTTTTTAAAAAATTATTTTTACCATGGTTGCTAACGAGCGCATTCGCCATAAATTGCTATGTTCAGGATGATTTTTTGATTTGGCTTTATGCCACAAATTTAACTGTTAGCAGTCCTGGTAAAATTCACTATTTTTATATTGTTTACACCTAACGCCTTTTGAGTATATATCATTGATGTTTTTTTTTAAATGAAGGAGAGATGATGGTAAAAGCCAAATAAAAAAAGTTGAAAATATATTAATAACCATCATATAAAAGGGGTGTGAAATGATATTTTATCATTAATAATAAAACATGATAATAAATTTTTCTAAATTTTGCATTACAATTATTATTAAACTTACATAAAAAAAAAAAAAAAAAACTTACATAAAAAACAAAAGAAATTAATCGTCTGAGTTTAATTAAGTTGATACAAATATAATTGAGCACATGGTTATCATCAATAAATAAACCTTTACCAAAGGCGAATTAAGTTGTTACTAAATATTACCATGACTAAAGAATAAGTATATAGACAATATTGCATTAACTATTAACAACAATACGTGTTCAAAAAAAAAAATATAAATAACAATAAATATAATTTTTTTGTTTTGAAGGAAACAATAAATATATTTTTACGCTACAAAAATTCTAAAGTTGGAAAAACATTATTCAATAAATCAATAATTTATAAAATTTCTACAAATCAACAAATAAGAAAAATGTATAAACTAAAATCAATTTTGTTTTATTGAAAAATACGGAGTATGATACAGTACATAATAATTTCTTATAATATTAATATTAGTAGAATAAATTCAAAAAGTGAGGCATATTTATGCATCAATAAATTTCATTAAATTTTAATTATGATAAGCTATGAATTAATAAGTTAAATAAAAATGTTACCACTATATGTGCATGCACGGGAACAGGTTGATTTCACACGTTTGTCAATGCACCTATTTGACCATTAATAACTTTCAATGCATACTTGTAAAAATTATAACGATTGAATATGGATAAATCAAATGAAACTCCACATGAGTATATTATGTCTTATAGACCGGAAATAAATTGAAAGATTATATCATCTTATTAATTATGTTAAAAATGAATGTAACTAATAATAGGGATTAGAGGGAGTAATATGCTATGACCCTTTTATTTTCTTAAAAATAAATAATGATTAGTTTTCAGGTATGAAGTTAATTACAAGATAAACCATGGGATACTTAAAAAAAAGTAGCAACAAAAATTAACAGATATATGATTTTTGACAAAACTATGTTAGGGCCTGTTCACATTTACTGAACTGAATCGAATAGAGCTAAAATGAATATTTTATGAGAGAAGAAAAGTAGGAGCTGAACTGAATTGATCTGAACTGATTAGAGCTGAACTGAAATGAAATGAAATGAAGTAATGAACTTAGCTAAACTGAACTGAAATGAACTGAGCTGAACTGAATTGAAATGAACTGAGCTGAACTGAAATTAAGCTAAAGTGAACAGGCCTTTAGACACATAGAGTACATGATATTTAATAATTAAAATAAAAGTTTAGAACAATTTCAGAGTTATCATACTAATAATGTCGTAACATCACAATTGTCACGTACGTATATTAAAGTCATAATGTCAAGAGGAAATCCCAGTTTATTTTCGTGATAAACAAAAATTGTTTATTTAGTGACATTTTCGTAAATAAATTAACAAAACATCCTAGTCAACATAATATTCTCGTAAATAAATCAACATTTGTGAAATCCACGTCTAATAGAAATTGTTGACTTATTTAAAGAAATGTCACTAAAAAATATTTGTTTATTATTTCCAGAATCATCATTTCCTATGCTCATATCATCGTCTTCACTAGTGGCCCCTTTTTATTGGTTTAGAGATGATGTCCGCATCTTCATCTAATTACAAAATCAACAAATTGAGGATAATTAGGGCCTGTTCACATTTATTAAATTGAGCTGAACTGATTTAAACTGATTGGAGCTGAACTGAAATGAGTTGAAATGAATATTTTATGAGAGAAGGAAATTAGGAGCTGAACTGAACTAAACTGATTGGAGCCGAGCTGAGCTGAACTGAGATTAAGTAAATGTGAACAGGCCCTTAGTTTTCTAATAATATATTAATTACCTATACAAAACAGAGTAGTGTAAATCTTGATAATAACAGAATGGATCTTGCTAACAAACGCTCTCGAGGGTTAGATAAGCATCTAAAATACATTATAATTTAGAAATGCATGACAAAATTAAATCACACGTCGATCGGAACAGTGTAATTAATTTTTATTTTAATTCAATATTTTTACTTTTAATTATCTTATCCAATGCTCTAGTTAATTCTTTAGTTTTTGCCTAATACGAAGTAGAATATAGGTAATATTCGAAAACGGTTAATTACCAATGAAGGTCCTAATGATTGACAAACAAAATTGGCAATATACAACATGTACAGTCTTTACCTGAAACTTGATGAGGAGTGTCTATCATAGACTTTGTTATCTCTCGGACCTCACTCATAATAATATCTGTGAAGAGCGTAGGATGCATGCGCTTAAGCATTTCTTGCACACCCAAGCTCCCAAGCATGATAACTTCTAAAGATGACGCGTCACAGCTTCCATGACCATCTTTTGGAGTTTTCAATTTATCACTTGCTTTCGTGTGCTTAATTTAGTGTTTCAAAACCCGGGGGAAATATAGGCTCATCGAAACGAATACTTCTAATATTGAATGACTCAACTTGTGGAGTTTTCCCAATAATATTTGATCCAATAATGATTGAATGTATGACAACTGGGAGAGAATGTCTTTTATATCTTTCTTAATTTCCTAAAAGAGCAAAGTTAAGATTAATAATTGTTCCGGAAGAGCTCCGGTACAGATAATCTTCGTGGGTTGGTAAAGGTTTACCGTCCAATTACGCACCTGCACAGTCAACACAGATAAGCTAACCCGGGGGTTATCCGGGAATAACCTCTCCGATGCTAAAGTTAGCAATCCGATAAGAAGAAAGAGTGAAGAGAGAGAAAGTATTTTAGATATGTAGAGAGAGAGACAGAAAAGATTGTACCTTTAGGTGAACATTTGCTTTGGTATATATAGGGAAATAACCAAGCTGGTGCCACCTATAACGATAGGTGGCAAACCGACCTCGTAGGCAGCAGGTGCCTACGTGGCTTCAAGCAGCTCTCCACGTGGCCGTTAGGAAGGCCGTTATGCATATTTGAGCTTTCTTACTAATCAACAGTTGTTTAGCGGTATTAGAAGATTTTTACCGGCTATTTATCTTTTACTACCGGTATCATCCCGTACAACTAGCCCCCCAAGTGAGGACGGTGGTAAAACCGCGTGTGCTCACTTGTGATTATGAGAGGGAGTTAAGTAAGGAAAGCATGAACTGAGATTGAAAAATTTCCAATTTGCCCCCTAAGTGAGCAAAGTACCGATGGTGCTTTGGTCAATTAAAATTTAACTGAGATTAAAAATCTCCGATTTGCCCCCTAAGTGAGCAAAGTACCGATAGTGCTTTGGTCAATTAAAAATTTAAATGAGATTAAAAAATCTCGATTTGCCCCCCAAGTGAGCAAAGGACCGATAGTGCACGTATGCATTATTTTTTGATGAAATTTTTTTAAAAATCCAAAATTGGCTTGGGCGGGAAAAGTTAAAAAATGAGTGGGACACGTGTCATTCATCCTGCGTCTTAGTTTACGAAAAGGCGTTTTTCCCCAGCCGTTGGATTGCATGCACAAACTGTCACTTCAACTGCCACTGTTCATTGGGGTATTTAAGCCTCGAAAATGAGCAAATTTCCTTATTTGCTCTTCATTCCAAAAAATTTCTTCGAAGTATTTCTACGAACACACTTAGGTTTTCGTCGATCAATTTGCATCATCAAGAGGAGAGTGATTTCAATTGTTTGCTTGAAGATATAACTTCTCGACTTTCCTACTTCCGTGTTTCTGTCAGGGCTGTTCTGCGAAATTCAATCGGTTCAACGAGGTAAAAAACCCTAACTTTTTCGTTTATTTTGGTAATTAGAGTGTCAATTGCCTGTTTCGCCTTAGTGTTGTGTCTGTGGTTGTGTGTCTGTTAAGTTTATGCCTGAATTTGCTCAAAACTCGACTTCGGGTAAGGCCGGCGAGGCTGACCCGTTTGCACCCTTGTCCTCAGCTCTAGTGAAAGAAGTTGAAAAGTCTTGTCAGCCTACTTGGTCTAGTATTTTAGAAGACGTTAAGATCATTTCAGCCTCCCCGATAAGCATTTGTCCACAGTTGGAGTCTACTTTCGAGATTATTCAGTACGGATCGAATTTAGGCAAGATAGGTCATAAAACAACGACAATGCCGAGAACCAAAAGAATTAGTTATCAGCCTGAGGAAGGTGAAACCTCTGAGCGTCGTGCAGGTAAAGATCCTGTGGTTGAAGAAACCTCTGATGTCGGTGAAGAGCACATTCAGTCAGTTCAGAGGTCTTTGGAAGAAATGGATGAGGAAAGTGTAGGTAACAATCAAGATGAGGGTGTAGGTGGGAGTGGTGGTGAGGAATCTGAGGGTGCCGGTAGTGGAGATGGTAGTCAAGATACAGAGACTAGTGAGCTGGTTGTAAGAGTGAGAGAGGGTGAGGCCGCTGAAAGAAGCGACGCCGTCTTGAAAGAAGAAAGTTTGGATGAAGGGTATGACTCTGAAAATGACGACCCGAAATACCAAGAACCTCTTGAATTAAAGGCCGAGTACAAGGTTGTGTCGACGAAAGTTGACCCAGAATGGCTCTAGAAGGCTACCGAGAAAGAGTATTGCCGCATCGGTGCCCACTTCTTCAACTTTCCCGACGGCTATGATTTAAAATTGCCTAAAGAGGGTCAGACTGCTCTTGATTGTCCTGACGGTCATATAGTCGTTTATGCGAAGCATCTCGAATATGGTTTACGGTTTCCATTGCACCCCTTTATCGAGAAAATTTTCAGGGCTTGGAATGTGTGTGTGGCGCAGCTAACGCCCATTGCCATCCGTAACCTTATCTCACTGGTGTGGGTTATGATATTCATGGATTTCCCTCTCACATTGAACTTGTTTCGCACCCTTAACTGGCTAAAGAGAGACAGTCAGTCACCAGGGTTTTGGTCATTGTTCACGGCCCGTGGTAAATGTACAGTCTGGCCGAAACTGACCAGTTGTAAAGGTTGGATGGAGAATTTCTATTTTCTAAGTGTTCCTGAAGACTATAAAGTTCGCAGATGTTTCTATCCCTCTCATAGTATGTTTGATACCATTAGGAGTAGAAGATTAGGTCAGATAGAGAAGTATGCTTGTAAATTTTTTGATTGTACATATGTAAAGGCTGGTAGTAAGAACAAAGCTGTACCGGGGGTGTGGCTACCCAACTGTAATTATATCTTGGGTAACGCCCCTTTGTCTCATGTCGGTCTCTGTTGGACTGACGAATTTGGTATGGTTCTTCTCATATTAACAGCTTTGTTCCTTTTTTTTTTTGTATTGTTAACTATGAATTGAAGTATTTCTATGCCCAGAACCAGTTATTTTAAAATAACTGACTATTATATCGGTACTTCAACTTTCAGAGTACTTAAGCCTCGCTATCCCGTTACTTGTATTTATTCCTTGCGTGTCTGTTGCGTTGCAGGTATTAACAAGTTAGATTTTGCCAGCTTGGGTTTACATCCTGACGGCAGGGTGAAATATCAGTGCCCTCCAAACCCAAAACACAGTTACGATACACTACCTGTATACTGCATGCGTGCTCTTAAAGGTAAGAAAAGAAGACGACAAGACATGACTTCTAACGAGCAACGCAGGACTAAAGCTCGCACCCTGCCAGTCAAGAGAGGCGGAACAAATGCCTCCAAAAGAGCTGGCGACCTCTCAAGCCGTGACCAGCTCAAAAAGCAAAAACAAGAAGAGGCCGCTAAAAACCAGCAGAAGCCGGAAGAGACCTTGAAGGATCTGAATGTTGTGAATTTGGAGGATGACGGTGACCGTCCTTCCGGCATCAGAAAACTAAACATTCACTTGCGTAAGCCTGACGCGAGCGCTGTTGCCACAGAGAAGGTTGTAACAACAGAGAAGCTGGTACCGGCCGAAGACCCTTCTTTGAGGGACCGACAAACTCGGGTGACGGGGAGGTCTGCTAGCAGCAAAAACGCCTTCATTTCGGTAATGACTGGGGATTATATTGAGGTTCCCCATGTGAAGTTGCCTGCCGAGGTGGCTGAAGAGTTCTTGGTTCCTAGCGGTGGTGCTGGCGAGCCGTGGCATCCTCGCATTAACGTAAATCGGGGAGAGTCTGTTATCTGTGACGACCCCAATACCGGCGGCAGCATGGATTGGAGAGTGTTGAAGGATTTGGCCACGCCGGCAGACCGGCCTATTGATAAGCTCATTTCTCCTTGCGGCCAAATGATGAACGATATGCTCCGGGTAAGACAAACTTTAGCCGTTTTTTTTTTTTTTTTTTTTTTTTTTTTTTTTTTTTTTTTTTTTTTTTTTTTTACTATCATAATTATATATATTTGTATAATAATTCTCTTCTTCCTCCTCCTCCTTTTTTTATAGACTGTCAACTCGGCGGTCGAGGTGGTACACATGTACCGGTATTATCAGCGCTGTCATGATCAGGCCGAGGCAAAGTTTAAAAAATGTGATGACGCCCAACAAGCTGCTATCAATGAGAAGGAGAAACTGAAGGCCAATGTCAAAACGTTGGAGAACAATATGATTGTTCTGAACACTAAGCTGGCCAACCAGGAATCCATGCAAAAGAGAATTACAGACCTCGAGCTACAGCTGAAGACAGAGAAGGAGGCCAAAACAAAGTTGGAGGAGGTTGAAAAAGGCTGAAGAGGACAAGCCCGGTATCAGGCGCCGAGCAGTCAATCGGTTCATGCAGTCTGACCATTACCGGAACTTGCTGGTGGACCGATACACTGGCGGGTGGGTAGCTGCGCACCGCTGTGTCTGCAAGGCCGAGAACTGGGATGTAGAAAAATGGCAGGCAACTGAGACTGCCTATGGTGATGACATGCATCTCTCCCCTACCAGCTATGAGGGGGATTACTTTGATAACCCTCCTCCGATTGAAGTTCTGAAGAATCTGGACCCACGTGATCTGCCGGAAGAGGAGTTTGCAGATGCCCTGATTTCCAGTCCTATCGGAGAGGACAAAGCTGTCGGCACCTCTGAAGCTGTTCCCCAAAAAGCGCCTGAAACGAATAAGGATTAATGGGGCGGGCAGTCATCACCGGAATCATGCGGGTCCTCTTTATCTGTAATTGCTAAGGCTCATTGTTGAGCAGGTTATGTCTGTTTCTGTTTGAACAATTTTTACAAACTTGTATTTTGGCCGATCTGACCCTTGTCTTTTTTGGGTGATGGCTGTCGATTTCATATCTGTATGTTTTGACAATTTTTATTTTATGTTTGTTTAATCACTTATCAACTTTATCTGAATTTGGTAACCTCTACAATGTGTAGCTATATTTTAATTGCACACAATTGAATAGTTTCTCCGTTATACTCGTTTTTTGAATGATTTTACTGTTAATTTTCTTCGAAAGAAATCTACACGTTTTCTTTCCTGTATTCATTCTAACGCCGTGAATGCACTTGTATTTCGATACTATTATTCTTGTCTGTGATTTCTATAATTGTATTATAATTGCATACTTTTTTGCTTACCTGTACGCTAAATTTTATAATGGTTTGCTACTTAAACTATTTCTAGTTCTAATAAATTATCGTCCTTTTTGTTTTTTCGATTCCAACTTTTTTGATTCCAACACATAGGCATATTAGGCATATGCCCCCGAATTCCGCAATGATTGATTTCGGAATTCCTTATCATTTTGGTACTCTCGGTGTTTTTCATACATATGCAGCCTTTAGCAGGCCGAGTATTGACAGTGGATCAGACCGTCAATTTCAACTTGCCTTGAGGCACATTAGTTATCCAACCTTCCTCCTCACTTGAATGAGTGAGACAACTAGCTAGGCTGTTTATCAGATCATATCGAAAGTAAGGGATGGCTCCATATGTTATAGTACGTACTGCTCTTATTAACGGCCTTGGCTAAAACTGTTAAAACAAACTACAGGCATAGAGTTTGCCTTACAAAATAAGAAATAACAAAGAACACTAAACCATGACCACATGTCATGCCGGTACTAAACATGAAAATAAAAAAATTTTAAACATAGTATTTCTTGAGGACACTTGTATTCCAAACATTTTTTAACGGTACTCCTTCTAAAGTCATCAACCGATATGATCCTTGGCGGACTGTTTCGTACACCTGATAGGGGCCTTCCCAGTTTGCGGTGAGCTTGCCATCTGCATTTCCTTTACCCGTTGCTGCAGTTCTACGAAGGACCAAGTCTCCATCTTCCAAAGGCCGGTAATTGACTCTTTTGTTATATGCTTGACTCATACGATTCTTATATGCCGCTGATTTGATGGCAGCCGTAAGCCGTGTTTCTGGTAAGAAGTCTAATTGTTGCCTTAGGAGCAAGTCATTCTGATCTTCACAAAAATGCTGAACACGGAACGTAGGGATTCCTACTTCAGCTGAAATAACGGCTTCTGAGCCGAAAGCAAGGTTGAATGGCGACTCCCCAGTAGTTTCCCTTGTTGTCGTTCTATTTGCCCATAATATTTCCGGGATCAGATATGCCCACAAGCCCTTTGCATCTTCTACCTTCTTTTTCAATGCCGTTAGTATCTGCTTATTTGCGGCCTCCGCCTAGCCGTTTGACTGGGGATGACAGACTGCCGCGTATGCAAATTTTACTTTGTATATGCTAAGGAAGTTCTTAACTGGGCTACAATCAAATTGGGAGCTGTGATCAAACACCATTGCTACCACTAGGCAAAATCGGGTGAATATACTCTTCCAGATAAACTTCTTGACCTCGCCCGCTGTTATTTTTGCTACCGGTTCCGCCTCTATCCATTTGGTGAAGTAGTCAATCCCTACTATCAGAAATTTTCTGTTCCCAGTTGCTGACGTAAAAGGCCCAACAATGTCCATTCCCCATTGTGCAAACGGTATCGGATTTAGAATTGGTGTCAAGTCGTTTGGCGGTTGGTTTATTGCCGGCCCAAACTTTTGGCATTTATCGCACTTTTTCGCGTATGCTAGAGTATCAGCATTCATTGTTGGCCAGTAATACCCTCTTTTCATTGCTTCTAAGGACATTGACCGGCCTCCGGCGTGATTTCCACAAAGCCCTTCGTGGATTTCTTCTATCAGCCTAGCTGACTCATAGGCCGATATGCACCTTCGCAATGGTAGCGATAATCCCCTTTTATACAGCATTCCCTTGAACATGACAAACCAGATACTATCCTTCTTTACCTTTTGGGCTTCTATTTTATCCACCGGTAAGACGTTATGCACTTTGTAGGCCAGCACACCATCATACCATTCTTGGCCGTTAATCACGCAATTCACCTCTATTGGAGTGTTGTTGGGGTCGATACTTTTGCGTTCCAAAAGCTCTACCATTACGGTGCGTTCTAGATCATTGAAGCTTGAACTTGCCAGTTTTGCCAAGGCGTTTGCCTGTGTATTTTTTGCTCTCGGCACCAATTGTTTTTCAAACATTTCCAGGTTGGCCGTTATTGTTTTCAACTTGGCCAAATAAGCCATCATTGTTTGTTCCTTTGCCTCGTAAGTGCCATCAAACTGACTTACTACCAGTTGTGAGTCAGTCGTGACTTCTATCCGTTTTGCCTCAGCCGCAATGCATAACTGTACTCCCGCAAGTGCTGCCTCATACTCAGCTTCATTATTTGAGGCTTTGAACTTGAATTTGATAGCATACTCGAATATGTCCCCTTGCGGTGATGTCATGACGATACCGGCTCCGAAGCCCGTTGATGCTGAGGAGCCGTCAACGGAGACCTTCCACACTCCATTGACTTCTTCTTCTTCGGTGTAGGATGTTTCCACAATGAAATCAGATAATGCCTGAGCCTTTATCGACACTCGTGGCTTGTAAATTATCACGTACTCCGACAACTCCACCGCCCATTTGAGCAATCTTCCAGATGTCTCCATTTTCTGCAGAGACTTCTCTAACGGCTGATTTGTCAAGACTTCAATGGTATGTGCATCAAAATATGGCCGAAGTTTTCTTGCAGCGATAACCACAGCATATGCAATTTTCTCTATCAGAGGGTATCGTCTCCCTACCGCGTTCAGGACATGGCTCACAAAATAAATAGGCATTTGAGTTTTCTTTCGTTCCACTATCAGCACCGCTGCAACCGTCTTAGGAGATGCCGAGATATATAACTGCAGGCTCTCTCCTTGTTCCGGCCTTGCTACGGTCGGTAGGGACCTTGGATGGTTTTTGACCACCTCTAGTGCCTTTGCCTGCTCTTCCCCCCAAACGAATGTTTTATTTTGGCGGAGGACTACAAAGAATGGTAAGGCCTTATCAGCCGATTTGCTAATAAACATTGTCAGCGCTGCCATGCGTCCGGTAAGCTTCTGTATGTCCTTTATTGACTTTGGTTGCGGTAGGCTAAGGATGGCTTCTATTTTGTCAAGATTTGCATCTATCCCCCTTTCACTAACCATAAACCCCAGAATTTCCCTAAACGAACTCCAAAGACGCATTTCTCTGGATTGAGTTTCATCCGGTATTGACGCAAAGTTTCAAATGTTTCCCTTAAATCTGCGACGTGATCAGTGGCCAACCGGCTTTTTATGATAGAGTCATCAACATATACTTCCACGTTTCTTCCTTTCTAACTTGCAAAGACCTTGTCTATCAGTTTTTGATATGTTGCCCCCGCGTTTCGCAACCCAAATGGCATTGCCTTATAAAAAAATACGCCGGCATCAGTAATAAACGCCGCTTTCGTTCTATCTGGTGCATACAGGCTGACTTGATGGTATCCCAAAAAGGCTTCCATAAAGCTGAGCAGAGCATGGCCAGAAGTGGAGTCTACCAGCCTATCCATTCGGGGCAGTGGATAGCAATCCTTTGGGCAGGCTTTATTCAGGTCCGTAAAATCCACACACATCCTCCATTTCCCTGACGGCTTCCTCACTATGACTACGTTTGCTAACCATTCAGGGTACGTGCAAGGCTCAATAAACCCCGCCGCTAGCAACTTGTTTACTTCAGCTTGTATTGCTTCTATCTTTTCTGTCGAGAAGTTACGTTTTTTCTGCCTAACTGGTCTGGCATTCCTATCCACATTCAGTTTATGTACTATAACATCTGGATGGATCCCGGGCATTTCATCTGTCGAGAAAGCGAACACATCAGCGTTCTCCCGTAAAAGTTCCACTAAATGACAATGGGTATCAACATCCATGTCGGACCCAACTCGCACAGTTCTTCCCGATACCCCAAGTTGCAACTCAATTTCTACTGTCTCTCCTCCCGACGAAGGGCGGGGAACCGCTACCGGGCGTGTGTCGAAATTCTCCATTGCTAAGTCATGCGCAGACATGGCTCGCCCCCTTTTCTGCGTTGCCTGCTCAGCCTGGGGTTGTCGGTTAGGCTGTTTTAGAGCTGTTACATAGCATTCCCTGGCCATTGTTTGACCTCCTCTAACACGCTCGGTCTTCCCCAGATTTGATACGTATACCATCGTCAAATGATATGTTGAAACTACTCCCTGTAAATCATGGATCAGGGGTTTGCCGACAATAGCATTATACGCTGAGGGCACATCAATTATTAAAAATTCCGTCATGACATCCCTGGCCACCATGCCTTTCGCCAATTCTAACTTGCAAGGCTATACTTCCTTCCGGCCTCACTGTAGATCCGTTGAATCCGATAACGGGATACGATACCGGGGTCAAGTACTTCCGGCCTATCCTCATTGCGTCGAATGCTTCCGCAAACAGGATGTTAGCGGAGCTCCCTCCATCGACCAACACTCGCTTGATGTTGGCTCCATTGACCGTCAGAATTAGAACCAATGGATCATCGTGAGGAAATACCAAGCCTTTAGCGTCTGCCTCCGAGAAAGATACTGACGGCATTGACGCGGGCCTTGGTCGCTCATCTACACCCAATGCATTCACTGTGTGCCTATGCTCCGACAGGCTCTTTTTCGCTCCGCTAACTGATCCCCCATGTAATGGACCACCGGTAATAACCTCAATTGTAATCTTGTGACCTGGCGCATTGTTCCCTTGACGGTATTCCCCGCTATGATTACGCCGGTAAGTGTCATCTTGCATGGACAAGTCGCCTTGCCTTCTATACTCACTTTGTCTAGGTTGTGGGGCTTGCTGCCGACTTGGCCCCGCTTGAGCTCGGTACTGGGACAGGTGGCCCTTTCTGATGAGGTATTCTATATTCTCCTTCAATTGAGTACATTCTTCTGTATAATGGCCGATATCCCTGTGAAACATGCAGTATTTTTTCGTATCTCGCCCCTTGGTTATCATTGGCGCCGGTCGTGTCCAGTCCTCTCTGTGCTGATTTATTGAGTATATTGCGGCCCTTGGTGTGTTCAATTGTGTATAGTTGCTGTACCGGCCAAGACCTCTGGGTGGCCTACCGGTTCTTTGTTGGTTTGGCTGTTGTTGTTGTCTGTTTACTCCGCCGGCATAAGTACTAGGCGCAACATTATCATTCTGTCTTCGAGAGGGCTCTGATGCCGCTATCTGGTTACTGGTTTTCAATAAATCCTCGCTTTTTATGTATTCGTACGCCTTGCCAAAGGCCACGCCTAAATTCGGGAAGGACTTCCTCGCCATGTATTTTTTGAAATCATTATCTCCCAAACCATTCATTAAAGCCGTTACAGCTATTTCTTGCTGTAACTTTGGTATCGTATTAGCCTCACTATTAAATCTCCTTATGAAATCCCTAAGGGACTCATCTCTTCTTTGCCTGACCGACATAAGCTCTCCTGAAGTTCTCTGCCTAGCACTGTTGCTGATATACTGGCCGGTAAACAGCTCGACCAAGGTATCAAAGCAATCAATTGACCCATTCTCCAAATTGGAAAACCAATCCGAGGCTGGTCCCATTAATTTTGTCGGGAACACCTTGCACCACACCGCGTCGGTGTCGGTATAAAGCAGCATATGGCTTTCAAATGCCGCTACGTATCGCTTAGGATCCCCTTTGCCATCAAAGGTGCATGCCGGCATTTTTATTCTTTCCATTTGCTAATCCAGTACCTCCTGGGTGAAAGGTGATACTCTCGGCCTGACTATAGCTCTGGCTATACGTCTCACTGGCCCACTGCTAATCTCGTGTTGCCGGGACCCTGAGTCCTCTATTTGCGTACCATGGGTAGGCTGACGCTCACTTGGGACAATTATTCCCCGATTCTGGGGCTGGGGTGGTGGTTGCTGGTCTGCCTGGTTGAATTGGCTCGCCAGGTTCACGACCACAGGTATGGCCGGTATATTAACTTGCCCCTTATTAGCTGCAGCTTCAGCCTCCTTCCTTTTCCGAGACATCGCTTTCATTACCCTAGCCGTTACTTCCAACTCCTCAGGGGTAAATTCCTCCAGGGGATCCGGTATCCGTGCCGGACTCCGTTCGGGTGTTACCGGTGTATTCACGGTATTCTTGTGGAGAAGATGAGTTTCATCCTCCACCTCAATCTCAGGTATTGCATTGACGGTTTTTTTTCCATTGACATTAAGGATGTTACTATCATACTGGCGGTTTTCAGCTTCTGTTATCGGCGTTATGGTTTCATGGTTTTCTTCCATGACTGGCGAAGGTTATTTGGACGATAGAAGTTATTACTATCCCCTCCTTCTAGCGCCAACTGTTCCGGGAGAGCTCCGGTACAGATAATCTTCGTGGGTTGGTAAAGGTTTACCGTCCAATTACGCACCTGCACAATCAACACAGATAAGCTAACCCGGGGGTTATCCGGGAATAACCTCTCCGATGCTAAAGTTAGCAATCCGATAAGAAGAAAGAGTGAAGAGAGAGAAAGTATTTTACATATGTAGAGAGAGAGAGAAAAGATTGTACCTTTAGGTGAACATTTGATTTGGTATATATAGGGAAATAACCAAGCTGGTGCCACCTATAATGATAGGTGGCAAACCGACCTCGTAGGCAGCAGGTGCCTATGTGGCTTCAAGTAGCTCTCCACGTGGCCGTTAGGAAGGCCGTTATAGATATTTGAGCTTTCTTACTAATCAACAGTTGTTTAGCGGTATTAGAAGATATTACCGGCTATTTAGCTTTTACTACCGGTATCATCCCGTACAATAATGGTGACAATTTTCCTAAGTTTTTCCATCATGTATGATTTAAAAATACAATTAAATGATGCGAGGGACACAATTCAATTTCGTATAGAACATAAACCCAATTATGATGCAATTAATGTTAATAAATACAATGTAATGGCAATGAAATCCCACATTGAAAGAATTCAAGAATTACCACCACAATATAAGGCTAAGGGGCTACTCCCTTCATTGCCATATGGTTTTGAGGTGGAACCTCCTTGGTCTTGTAAAGTGGTGGACTTGCACTCTCCCGCCCTGACCCGTATTTAACATACAATTACAAAAATACAAATAAAAAATTCAAATTAAATTCGTATATACAATTACTATTCGTATATACAATTACTACAGGTCTACAATAATATATAATACATATGAATTTGGCTCGTATATACAATTACTATTCGTATATACAATTACTACAGGTCAACAATAATATATAATACATATGAATTTGGCAAAAGACAGTACTTAATTTATAGGGAAATTCTACATTATAACCCGCTACTTTTTGAAATTCTACGTTGTGCCCCTACTTTTTGAAACTTCTACACTGTAACCCCAAGGTCTCGTTGGTAACTTTATTGTACCCTTGCCGTTAAGTGTCCATTAATAAAGTTCCGTTATCCCAAAAAAATAAAAAAAAAGACAAAATAAGAAAACCAAAACCACCAATCCAACCACCCACAACCAGCCGCTACAACCCACGGCCAGCCCTACCCCCGTCCCCTCGAACGCTGCTCAGACCCCCTTTCCCTCCCCAGGCAATTGCACCGCCCCGATCGTCCTCTTTCCCCTTAAAACCACTCGTAACCCCTCCCCCTCCCCCTCGAAAAAACCTTAAATAACCTCCAATCGCCGGAAATCAACGAGTCGCCATCTCCCTTCACTGCAGTCGTAGCCTCCGCTGTTGTTCCTTTTCTCTCTCTCCGCTCTAGCCTCCTGCTGCCAAATATTGAAAGTTAGGGTTAGGGTTTGGGATTTGGGGGTTGGAATTTGAGTGATTTTGTTGAATTTCGTGGTGGGTGTTTCGAAGGGGAAAGGGGAGGTAGTCGGGGCAACGCGAAAGTCGGGAGAGGGGAAGGAATCTAGGTGGCCAAGGCTCCGGGGGAAGGGTGGTGGGCTTGCGGTGGCAGCGGGCTGACCATGGGGTGGTTTTGGTGTTTTATTTTTTTTATATTTTATTTATTTATTTAAATAAAATTTTTATGTCTAACGGAACTATATTAACGGTGATTTAGCATCAAGGGTACAACAGAGTTACTTACTATACCTTGGGGTTACAGTGTAGAAGTTTCAAAAAGTAGGGGCACAGCGTAGAATTTCAAAAAGTAGCGGGTTATAATGTAGAATTTCCCTAATTTATACTTAAATCTGCTTTTGTAGGCATGGTTGGAGTTCAAGAGTACCAACTGTGAAAACTGAAGAAAAAAAATCGTGGGAGAAAAAAAACTGCAAATTAAACAAACTATATATGACTCAAATAAAAATAACCTAGACTGAAGATGTGTGTGGAGAAGAACAAAGGACGTGCAGGGCTTGAGTTGAGAGAGGGAAAAAAAAAACTATATATGACTTAAGCAAAATAACCTAATTAAAATTGATATTAATTGATATTTTAGAAGATTCCTAAAAAGATAAATAATCTTTTCAAAATTTAAAAATATTGAGTTCATATTCAAATCAGGAAATAATCCTAATTAATATCCTGTTTATAATTGATAAGGTTCCTAAAAAATTAAATACTTCAACAGTTCCTCTGATTCTTTTTACTTGCAACACATCTTTTAGGCAAGCAGTTTTAGGAGATGATAGTGAAGATAAACGAGCGATTTTATCAATATAATTTTAAGACAAAGACTAGAATAGGGTTAAGTATAATTTCTAAATATTATTTTAAATAATTTGTCCGTTTACATCATATAAACTCGACCTCCAAACACGTGCCACAAGGCTGTGTTGCAAGTAAAAAGAAACGGAGGAAGTATATCTTTTACATAAGGATTTTTTGACAATTATCACTTACAATTGTTTCTGTTTTAGAAATTATCACCAACAGATTTTTTATTTAAATTTACCACCTACATTTTATGAAAAAGATATAACTTACCACCATTTTGAAAGATGATGTCATGGTGGACCCACAAACGATCTTCCCTTCATTTTCCCTCTTTCTCTTTTAATACCCATATTTCTTCTTCATCTCCTTCTTAATTTAGCCAGAGTACGAGACAATGACATATGGCATTCCAACTATTCGCCAAGTGTTGCGTCACGTAGGCGACAATTAATTATTATTATTACTTGTAGGATTTATTTGTGTGTGTGTGTATATATATATATATTTGTAGAATAGGATACAAAAATTGGATGGATTCAATAGGATAAAAGAGTTATTGTAGAGTTTTAGTTTCAATAAAATTTGAATAGATTTAGTAGTTTAAAAAAGTTATTTTAGAGCATTATTTCTATACAAATGACAGATCCAGAGACGTATAAAATGAAAATATTAAAAAAAATCAAACAAACCTGTGAGGCTGTGATTATATATAACCATTCTCTTAAGTCTTTAACATGCAACCAGCCTTTCCCTAGATATTAAGATAAAATGAAAAGAGATCACAGCTTTAGAAGACAGTTCTTTTTGGTTGTACATTATAAATACCCATAAATGGACAAGTATGATCATCAAGAGATTATTAATCTATGAGTAGAATATTCAAATAACATATATATTTTAGATAAAAAGTTTTATTTTAAAATTCGATAAACAAGTTGGGCATCACATGAGGCACAAAACTAGTGTTACAATATGAGTGAAGTTTATTTGTCTCTTTTTTTTCAATCAACCATGTAGCTTGTTTGGGCTACAGTAACCAGTGGCGGAGCCAGAAATTTCCAGCCGGGTGGACAAATAAACGTCGTATGATTTGACATAAATGTTGGGAAAAAAATCTATACTTGAACACATAAAATAATTATTCCTTCTCCGATGTTACATTATTAGTATTTTAATAGTGGGACAGGTGACACGGGTCTATAAATATTTACTTATGAATTCGATTTTTTTACGAATTCCAACATAAGATAATATAGGTAATAAAATGCAGTTATCATTATTCCTTATTACAACTATAATTTATTGTTAAAAATCATGAAAGACAAATTGTATTAGACGTTTATAGTACAAAAAATAAAAAAGCAAAATGGTTTAACTAGAAAAAAAAGGTAAAATAAAAAAGTAAACAAAAAACTAAAGAAAATAATAAAAAAAAAACGTAAAATGCTTTAACTAAGGGCTTGTTTGGCATCATTTTTTGGTTTTCAGTTTTCTATAATTTTGAAAACTAAAAACCAAAAACAGAAAACAAGGAAAAGGTGTTTCCACTTTTCTTTTGTCAGTTTTCAAAATTATCATGATTTGAATAAGTCTACATAATTTTTGATTCATTATGTGACATATATAATATATTTTTAAAAAACAAAAAACCAAAAAACAGAAAACCACAGCGATGCCAAGCGAACCCTAAAAAATTTGGTAAAATGTCCTTTAAAAAAAATAAGGTAAAATAATAAAAAGTAAAAAGCTGCATGGAAGTATTCATCCCGGGTCAAGCGTATCTAATTTCTGAGGCATTACCACTGCGCCATTTAATTGTTGTAGGTATCAAGATGCATGCAATAATATTTATATGTTTATTAATATGATTTTATTTTATTTTATATTTTATTTTATATTTTATTTTTTTTATAAAAAGTGGGGGGACAGCTAGGGGTGTTCAAATCCGGGTTCCCGGGTTTTCGGGTACCCACGGAGTTTTGGGTACTTGATAAGTTGTCCCATGTCCCGACCCGAATAATCCGGGTACTCGGATTATTTGGGTCGGGACATGGGTACCCGGATCTCTTTTTGGTTTTTTTTTTAATTAACTTTTACTTAATTTTACGTATTAATACCTGCTGTAATTTGATTTATTTTAATAAAAAAACCTGCTGCATTTTTTTTGTAAAAATCCAGATTTCCATATTTATAGTGACTGACTATATATTTACAAAAAAAAAAAAAAAAAAAAAAACCCCTGTTCTGCTAGAAATCCTGGAAAGTGTAAATCCTGTTCAAGTATTTCCAGAAATACTATTCTGTAAAATGTAGCCCTTGAGGCTTGATTACCTGCTACATTTTAGTAAAAACCTGCTGTTTATAACCTGTTTTAACATATTAAACTACATGTTTTAACATATTAAAGTACTAGTAAAAGCTAAAGTTTAGGGGAAGTCTTTAGTTACACAATTAAAAACATATTATTACAAAGTATAATAATATAACAAAGCCACAATGCAAATTAAAATGGGGTTGGAGGTCGTGTTTCATTCACTTGTGAGATCCGAAACTTCAATTGTCTCATCAATAATAATCGTTGGTTGCTCCAAAACCAAGTCTTTAATTCCTACAAAACCAAATAATGCAAAAAAATAATTACATATCAAATATATTATGTATAACAAAGTAGTAAAATAAAGTAATAGATAAAGTTAATTAAATCACCTTCTTCTTCCATATTTTCTAACTCAAGCAAGCTTTCCTCTATAGTAATAGGGACACTAGAACTACGCATCCAATCTTGGCCACAAACAAGAGCTTCTACCATTTTTGTGCTCAAAGAAGTGCGAAAGGAATCTAGAACACGTCCTCCCATGCTAAAAGCGGACTCGGAAGCAACAAAAGAAACCTGAATAGCAAGAATATCACGAGCCAAAATAAACATTATGGTAAATCAAAATAAAAATTAAATATTTAAGATGATGGCATGAAATTTTTTGGATATAAATCAACGTTTGATATGGTAAATATAAAATTATGCAGTAATCAAGTAATTCATATTTTCATTGGAATATTAAATTTAGTGCTTTATGTTGGAGTAATTTTCTTTTACAACAAAATAATATAGAAGATTGATATAATGCGGAGTAATAAATTTGACATATTTAGATTTTTCATATCTTGTTTATAAGATCTTGTATTATAAATATGATCAGTGAATGCAAATCAAAGGCAAGCTTCAAGCCTTTAATAGGACTTATCTATTTTAGTGTAAGATAATTAGAGATAAGTTTTGTCACAAATTCACCCTTGATTCACTGTAACATTAAATTTCATTTTCCAGAATAATTAAATTTAGAATAATAGGGAGTAACGCTCTTTACTCTGTAAACATGACATGGAAGATTAGAAATATCAATTTACTTTACATACTATATTGAGCGTTAAACGTATAAGGAGTAGGGAATATTTTTTTCCCTAAAAAACGCACATAATAAAGGACATTTTTTTTAAAAAAAAAAAAAAATAGAACAATATTATTCATCGTCAACCTATACTCATCTTCAACCTTTATTCAACCTTAACATTTAATAATGGCGGATTGCTATTCAAAAAAAAAAAAAAAATAAATAAATAAATAAATAAAAAGGAAAAAACAATTTCGGATGTGACAATATGAAGATTGTTTAGCTAATCAACCTTAGCAACGTATAACTTTTTTTGTAAGTTCATTAAGATATTTTACTCCATTTTTACTATTGTTGTTTGATAAAACATTTTTTGGTACGTCTACTGGGAAGAAAAGATTGTTAATTTTCATCAAATCTAAAACGTCTGCTAGTAATAGCTGTGATATGTAACATGATCAGTGGCGTTGTTCTTAGATTTTGTACTCCATGAATATTGGGAAAACGATTATATGAAGCCAAAATTTTGATTATATGATAATCAATTTAATTTAATTAATTTGAACCAAAAGAATAAATATTGTAGGTTGAACATGAAGGTTTTTTTTATGATAGAGGTTGAAGATGAATATAAGATATTTTTATTCAATTGTATAAAAGAAGCAAAAAAAAAAAAAAAAAAACTTTTGAACAAATTAATTTAACTCAAGTTAATGACTTGGTGACTAGATTTGATGACTGTGTCATGACTTGATGAATGTGTAATGACTTGATGACTAGACTTGATGACTGTGTAATGACTTGATTACTAGACATGATGACTGTGTAATGACTTATTGACTAAACTTGATGAATTGAACGCCTAAAATTAGTCATTTAACAAATAAATGGTTGAGATATAATCTCTTACCATACTCGACAATAGTCGTCTGTAGTTGACCGTAATCGACGACTAAGGTAGAAGCATCATGTAT
Source organism: Chenopodium album (assembly GCF_948465745.1). Taxonomy (NCBI): domain Eukaryota; kingdom Viridiplantae; phylum Streptophyta; class Magnoliopsida; order Caryophyllales; family Amaranthaceae; genus Chenopodium; species Chenopodium album. The sequence goes on along the minus strand of NC_137860.1, from coordinate 25,771,047 downwards.
TATGTATACCTCATGTTGCATGAAAATACAATTAATGTTTTATTTTATGCATTTGTTGAGCATGGTTGGGACTAAACATTGTAAGTATGTATTTGATATGTTGTATAACACTTACTAATAATGTAATTTTATAATCATTCATATCCATTTGCTATTTATTTTATTAAAAAAAAAGAGAAATACTTTTTGTCAACTTTTAATCTACTATATCCAAATAATATTTGGTACAACTTACAAACATATATAATCTGTTTAATTCAATATATCTTCAAATTGTTTTGCAAAATTATCTTTTTGGTCACACTATACCTTTTGCCGATTAGTATCCAAATTATAAGCTATCTATCAAATCTTTTCTTCAATGAAAATAAAAGCAAACAATATAATAATAATTGCTTTATTCAGATATAGATCCTCTTTGATTTTTTTGTTCTTCAATTTAAAAGAAAATTGTATAGTATCCTCTGTGATTTTATTTTTAAGCAATTTCCTTTGTGATATGATTTTTTTCTTAAAATAAAATTGATTTGAGCCTAACCCAACCACATGTACATGACCAAATTGTCCACCTAGTATGAAAGCCACAATAATTTATTGGACAACACAACCATTGACTTTTAGCCAATTGGACAACACATAACTAGTATAAGTCCCGTGCAATACACGATTTTTACGAAATTTTATTTTAAATTACAACATTTAGTAAAAGTCCTGTGCAATGCACGGTTTTTACAAAATTGCGCACATGATGATGATGCATATTAGGGTCGTCTTCGACAATTTGGTGGCCCTGTTCTAACTATTAAAATTGGGCCCTTCAATTTTTAAAGGACTATTTTAAAAGGTTAAAAATATTATTATTATAAAATGGCTTTTTTTTTCAAGTACAGTATTACAAATTATTATAGAGCTTAAATATTCATATTACTAAATTTAATAGTAATTCAATAAAACAACAAACAAAAACTTTTTACCTAAAAAGTGTCATCCGTCTAATATTTTTTGAAGCAAAATCCTCAATTATATCTTCATAATCAAAGATGAATTTTTAGGTTTATGTTTGAAAATGGTGGTCTTTTACAAGAAAGAAGGTGAATATGTAAGGTTATAATTTTTATTTTTTTAAATTATAGGCCCCTGATTTTTGGAGGCCCTGTTCAAAAAACATGTCTAAAGACGAGCTTGATGCATATCATATATAAACACTCTAATCTAATTAACCCACAAGATACATTTATATAGAGTTAGCTTACAGGCTTATAGCTAAGATTATTACATGAAGAGAAGATTTTGGGATCATTGGTGTTAAGATTTAAAACACATTAATGGTTGAAGATACATAAAAGGAATATGTGGGGCTTTATTATATTTTTATTTTTACCATGGTTGCTAACGAGAGCATTCGCCATAGATTGTTGACGAAGATTTTTCGATTTGGCTTCATGCCACAAATTTAATTGTTAGTCGTTCTGGTATAATTCACTATTTTTTATATTCTTTACACCTAAAGCCTTTTCCGTATATATCATTGATGTTTAAATTTAAATGAAATAGAGATGATGGTAACAGCCAAATCGGAAAAAGTTTAAAATATTTTACCATTATATTGGTTTACCGGCTTTGACTCGTCACGTGAGACTCACATTCTCAGAGTACCCTCATTCTCTCTTCTCAAGCCACCACAACCACAAGCCTAGACAACCCTAGCCACCGACACCACCACTGCCTAGCCGCCATTAGAACCACCTCTCAACCGTGGACACCACCACCGATCAACCTAGCCACCATCACCGCCCACCCAAATAACAAAAAACCACCAGAAAAAGCGCATCTATTTTTCTCTCTCCTCCAATTTCACTCCCTCCTTCTTAAGATCTTCAATAATCTGAAATTTTTCCTTAGATCTAAAAATGAAGCAAGAATCCCCAACAAAACCCACATCAAATCCACTACAAATTACTGACTTTAATCATGTTCCTGATGGTTAAGGTGGTCACTCTTTACTGTGGATTATTGCGCCGACGTTGGAGGGGCTGAGAATGGCCTGGTTGTTATGGATGAAGAAAGGGAGGGGGATTTTCTGGGTAGATTTAGAGTAATTTGGGTGGGCCGTGGGCGGAGATGGCCGCTAGGTTGATGGGTGGTGGTGTCTGCGGCTGAAAGGTGATTCTAGTGGCGGCTAGGCGGTGGTGTTGGCAGCTAGGTTAGCTAGGATGTGGTTGTAGTGGCTGTGAGGAGAGAGAAATAGGGAATTCTAAGCACGTGACACTCATGTGAGGGGGACAACGCCGTTAAACCAAAGTCAATGGTCTGAAACCGTGGTAAGGTGTGTTCTCGCAAAAAAAAAATCTGATTTTAGGTGTGTTTTAATTTTTTCACAACAAAAGGGCTATGAAAGAGGTTATTTGACAAAATTTTCTTCTAATTAAAATTGATGTTTTAAAAGCTAAGGTTACCAAACATTTAAATATCTTTCTAAAATTAAAAAACATTGAGTCCATAATATTGTTAAGAATAATTATATAAGATTCGTATAAATTTTGTCCAGTACTCCAGTTTAGTGTGTAAGTTAAAATCCAACAACAAAAAGTCAACTAGTAAATACTAACTCCGTTTTTTGCGTTGCCATTTCATTATCAAGTTCAGCAATGTACAATTTTAACAATTAATAATTTAATATTGATCTCTAATTAAAAACATTGTAAAATTATAACACAAATTCTAATATGTGGCCAGCTACACAGTGTAGCCAGCCATTATAGCCTTATAAGGGTTACATCATTAATGTAATAGGGGTTATTTGGCCGGTTTCAAAGGAGTTATTATTTCGTCAGAGATATAGGGTTACTCGGTCAGTGTTAATTGGGATCACTCGATTAGTATTATAGGGGTTATTTTGTCAATGTTTAAGGAGTTAGTTTGTTTTTTTATAAGTGGTTACATGGTGTGGCCACCATACACAAAAGTACAAGACGAGCTGAAATTATAAAAAGTAGATATTAAGGAGTAATAAAATATACGTTAGTTCAATTCAAACAAGATTACACATGACTATTTTATTGCAGCAATAGATCACAAAAGTTAGTCAAAATATAGGTTGAAAATAATGAAAAAGTCAATTGTTGTCAACTTAAAAAAAGACTAAGGCCCTGTCCTTTTCACCTTATTTTTGCTGAACTGAAATTATTTTTATTGAGTTGAAATTATTTTGCTGAACTTAAATAATTTTTACTGAATTGAAATTAATTTTACTGAAGTGAAATTATTTTTGCTGAACTGAAATTATTTTTACTGATTTTATATTATATTTCTCCTTTTAGTTTACTGATTTTTACTGAACAGAACTTATTTTTGCTGAACTGAACTTATTATTACGAACTGAAATTAATTTTACTGAATTAAAATTAATTTTACTGAATATTATTTTTTTAAGATGAAGAAAATAGGGCCTAAGTATACTATGCACATTTTCTCGATGTTTCGGAGGATCAAGGAGTTGGAGGGATGGTTAATCACTCCATCTCACTCCGTGTGACAGGGTTCGAACCTCACCCCCCCTCCTATCACATGAGGGAGCTCCCCGTGCACCTTATCTGAAAAGAAAAAAAAGTTTTGGACATACTTTTAAATAAATCGGATGTACAATAAATCTATACTCTTTAAAAAGAGAGAAGTTTGGCGGAACTATTCCTTATGAATAGTAGGCCAGTACATGGATGCTTCTACCCTTGGTCTGGGGTCTATTTTACGGGTTTGCCATTTTTGCCCCCATTTCCTTTCCACCTCACCTTCACTTTCTCTCTCCTCTATTGTAGTGTACTCTGATAACTTTGGATCTTTTACCAAAATGGCTAATTTTACAAAATTATTTACCAAAATGGCTAATTATAAAATTTAATTCCCAAACTAGCTAATTTATTAACTTGGAAGGAATTTATCTGTTTCTTACTCCCTCTGGTTTTTTTATATGCATCAGTTTGACCGGCATATTTGCCGAGACGCTACTTTGACCATAAATATCTTTAATTGTGTATTAGTAAAAATTGTAACAAAATTATATTATGAAACTAGACATTATGACGAATCTAATGATATATAATATAATAACATTTATTCATTTTTTAGAGGTGAAAAAATTAAATCAACCATGTTATCTAAATAGTGCAATTATCAAAGTGATGCATATAAAAAAAAAACAGAGGGAGTATTTCTTTTTGAACCAGTTTGGTTCACTTATAAGTCCCGTGCAATACACGATTTTTACGAAATTTTATTTTAAATTACAACATTTAGTAAAAGTCCTGTGCAATGCACGGTTTTTACAAAATTGCGCACATGATGATGATGCATATTAGGGTCGTCTTCGACAATTTGGTGGCCCTGTTCTAACTATTAAAATTGGGCCCTTCAATTTTTAAAGGACTATTTTAAAAGGTTAAAAATATTATTATTATAAAATGGCTTTTTTTTTCAAGTACAGTATTACAAATTATTATAGAGCTTAAATATTCATATTACTAAATTTAATAGTAATTCAATAAAACAACAAACAAAAACTTTTTACCTAAAAAGTGTCATCCGTCTAATATTTTTTGAAGCAAAATCCTCAATTATATCTTCATAATCAAAGATGAATTTTTAGGTTTATGTTTGAAAATGGTGGTCTTTTACAAGAAAGAAGGTGAATATGTAAGGTTATAATTTTTATTTTTTTAAATTATAGGCCCCTGATTTTTGGAGGCCCTGTTCAAAAAACATGTCTAAAGACGAGCTTGATGCATATCATATATAAACACTCTAATCTAATTAACCCACAAGATACATTTATATAGAGTTAGCTTACAGGCTTATAGCTAAGATTATTACATGAAGAGAAGATTTTGGGATCATTGGTGTTAAGATTTAAAACACATTAATGGTTGAAGATACATAAAAGGAATATGTGGGGCTTTATTATATTTTTATTTTTACCATGGTTGCTAACGAGAGCATTCGCCATAGATTGTTGACGAAGATTTTTCGATTTGGCTTCATGCCACAAATTTAATTGTTAGTCGTTCTGGTATAATTCACTATTTTTTATATTCTTTACACCTAAAGCCTTTTCCGTATATATCATTGATGTTTAAATTTAAATGAAATAGAGATGATGGTAACAGCCAAATCGGAAAAAGTTTAAAATATTTTACCATTATATTGGTTTACCGGCTTTGACTCGTCACGTGAGACTCACATTCTCAGAGTACCCTCATTCTCTCTTCTCAAGCCACCACAACCACAAGCCTAGACAACCCTAGCCACCGACACCACCACTGCCTAGCCGCCATTAGAACCACCTCTCAACCGTGGACACCACCACCGATCAACCTAGCCACCATCACCGCCCACCCAAATAACAAAAAACCACCAGAAAAAGCGCATCTATTTTTCTCTCTCCTCCAATTTCACTCCCTCCTTCTTAAGATCTTCAATAATCTGAAATTTTTCCTTAGATCTAAAAATGAAGCAAGAATCCCCAACAAAACCCACATCAAATCCACTACAAATTACTGACTTTAATCATGTTCCTGATGGTTAAGGTGGTCACTCTTTACTGTGGATTATTGCGCCGACGTTGGAGGGGCTGAGAATGGCCTGGTTGTTATGGATGAAGAAAGGGAGGGGGATTTTCTGGGTAGATTTAGAGTAATTTGGGTGGGCCGTGGGCGGAGATGGCCGCTAGGTTGATGGGTGGTGGTGTCTGCGGCTGAAAGGTGATTCTAGTGGCGGCTAGGCGGTGGTGTTGGCAGCTAGGTTAGCTAGGATGTGGTTGTAGTGGCTGTGAGGAGAGAGAAATAGGGAATTCTAAGCACGTGACACTCATGTGAGGGGGACAACGCCGTTAAACCAAAGTCAATGGTCTGAAACCGTGGTAAGGTGTGTTCTCGCAAAAAAAAATCTGATTTTAGGTGTGTTTTAATTTTTTCACAACAAAAGGGCTATGAAAGAGGTTATTTGACAAAATTTTCTTCTAATTAAAATTGATGTTTTAAAAGCTAAGGTTACCAAACATTTAAATATCTTTCTAAAATTAAAAAACATTGAGTCCATAATATTGTTAAGAATAATTATATAAGATTCGTATAAATTTTGTCCAGTACTCCAGTTTAGTGTGTAAGTTAAAATCCAACAACAAAAAGTCAACTAGTAAATACTAACTCCGTTTTTTGCGTTGCCATTTCATTATCAAGTTCAGCAATGTACAATTTTAACAATTAATAATTTAATATTGATCTCTAATTAAAAACATTGTAAAATTATAACACAAATTCTAATATGTGGCCAGCTACACAGTGTAGCCAGCCATTATAGCCTTATAAGGGTTACATCATTAATGTAATAGGGGTTATTTGGCCGGTTTCAAAGGAGTTATTATTTCGTCAGAGATATAGGGTTACTCGGTCAGTGTTAATTGGGATCACTCGATTAGTATTATAGGGGTTATTTTGTCAATGTTTAAGGAGTTAGTTTGTTTTTTTATAAGTGGTTACATGGTGTGGCCACCATACACAAAAGTACAAGACGAGCTGAAATTATAAAAAGTAGATATTAAGGAGTAATAAAATATACGTTAGTTCAATTCAAACAAGATTACACATGACTATTTTATTGCAGCAATAGATCACAAAAGTTAGTCAAAATATAGGTTGAAAATAATGAAAAAGTCAATTGTTGTCAACTTAAAAAAAGACTAAGGCCCTGTCCTTTTCACCTTATTTTTGCTGAACTGAAATTATTTTTATTGAGTTGAAATTATTTTGCTGAACTTAAATAATTTTTACTGAATTGAAATTAATTTTACTGAAGTGAAATTATTTTTGCTGAACTGAAATTATTTTTACTGATTTTATATTATATTTCTCCTTTTAGTTTACTGATTTTTACTGAACAGAACTTATTTTTGCTGAACTGAACTTATTATTACGAACTGAAATTAATTTTACTGAATTAAAATTAATTTTACTGAATATTATTTTTTTAAGATGAAGAAAATAGGGCCTAAGTATACTATGCACATTTTCTCGATGTTTCGGAGGATCAAGGAGTTGGAGGGATGGTTAATCACTCCATCTCACTCCGTGTGACAGGGTTCGAACCTCACCCCCCCTCCTATCACATGAGGGAGCTCCCCGTGCACCTTATCTGAAAAGAAAAAAAAGTTTTGGACATACTTTTAAATAAATCGGATGTACAATAAATCTATACTCTTTAAAAAGAGAGAAGTTTGGCGGAACTATTCCTTATGAATAGTAGGCCAGTACATGGATGCTTCTACCCTTGGTCTGGGGTCTATTTTACGGGTTTGCCATTTTTGCCCCCATTTCCTTTCCACCTCACCTTCACTTTCTCTCTCCTCTATTGTAGTGTACTCTGATAACTTTGGATCTTTTACCAAAATGGCTAATTTTACAAAATTATTTACCAAAATGGCTAATTATAAAATTTAATTCCCAAACTAGCTAATTTATTAACTTGGAAGGAATTTATCTGTTTCTTACTCCCTCTGGTTTTTTTATATGCATCAGTTTGACCGGCATATTTGCCGAGACGCTACTTTGACCATAAATATCTTTAATTGTGTATTAGTAAAAATTGTAACAAAATTATATTATGAAACTAGACATTATGACGAATCTAATGATATATAATATAATAACATTTATTCATTTTTTAGAGGTGAAAAAATTAAATCAACCATGTTATCTAAATAGTGCAATTATCAAAGTGATGCATATAAAAAAAAAACAGAGGGAGTATTTCTTTTTGAACCAGTTTGGTTCACTTATAAGTCCCGTGCAATACACGATTTTTACGAAATTTTATTTTAAATTACAACATTTAGTAAAAGTCCTGTGCAATGCACGGTTTTTACAAAATTGCGCACATGATGATGATGCATATTAGGGTCGTCTTCGACAATTTGGTGGCCCTGTTCTAACTATTAAAATTGGGCCCTTCAATTTTTAAAGGACTATTTTAAAAGGTTAAAAATATTATTATTATAAAATGGCTTTTTTTTTCAAGTACAGTATTACAAATTATTATAGAGCTTAAATATTCATATTACTAAATTTAATAGTAATTCAATAAAACAACAAACAAAAACTTTTTACCTAAAAAGTGTCATCCGTCTAATATTTTTTGAAGCAAAATCCTCAATTATATCTTCATAATCAAAGATGAATTTTTAGGTTTATGTTTGAAAATGGTGGTCTTTTACAAGAAAGAAGGTGAATATGTAAGGTTATAATTTTTATTTTTTTAAATTATAGGCCCCTGATTTTTGGAGGCCCTGTTCAAAAAACATGTCTAAAGACGAGCTTGATGCATATCATATATAAACACTCTAATCTAATTAACCCACAAGATACATTTATATAGAGTTAGCTTACAGGCTTATAGCTAAGATTATTACATGAAGAGAAGATTTTGGGATCATTGGTGTTAAGATTTAAAACACATTAATGGTTGAAGATACATAAAAGGAATATGTGGGGCTTTATTATATTTTTATTTTTACCATGGTTGCTAACGAGAGCATTCGCCATAGATTGTTGACGAAGATTTTTCGATTTGGCTTCATGCCACAAATTTAATTGTTAGTCGTTCTGGTATAATTCACTATTTTTTATATTCTTTACACCTAAAGCCTTTTCCGTATATATCATTGATGTTTAAATTTAAATGAAATAGAGATGATGGTAACAGCCAAATCGGAAAAAGTTTAAAATATTTTACCATTATATTGGTTTACCGGCTTTGACTCGTCACGTGAGACTCACATTCTCAGAGTACCCTCATTCTCTCTTCTCAAGCCACCACAACCACAAGCCTAGACAACCCTAGCCACCGACACCACCACTGCCTAGCCGCCATTAGAACCACCTCTCAACCGTGGACACCACCACCGATCAACCTAGCCACCATCACCGCCCACCCAAATAACAAAAAACCACCAGAAAAAGCGCATCTATTTTTCTCTCTCCTCCAATTTCACTCCCTCCTTCTTAAGATCTTCAATAATCTGAAATTTTTCCTTAGATCTAAAAATGAAGCAAGAATCCCCAACAAAACCCACATCAAATCCACTACAAATTACTGACTTTAATCATGTTCCTGATGGTTAAGGTGGTCACTCTTTACTGTGGATTATTGCGCCGACGTTGGAGGGGCTGAGAATGGCCTGGTTGTTATGGATGAAGAAAGGGAGGGGGATTTTCTGGGTAGATTTAGAGTAATTTGGGTGGGCCGTGGGCGGAGATGGCCGCTAGGTTGATGGGTGGTGGTGTCTGCGGCTGAAAGGTGATTCTAGTGGCGGCTAGGCGGTGGTGTTGGCAGCTAGGTTAGCTAGGATGTGGTTGTAGTGGCTGTGAGGAGAGAGAAATAGGGAATTCTAAGCACGTGACACTCATGTGAGGGGGACAACGCCGTTAAACCAAAGTCAATGGTCTGAAACCGTGGTAAGGTGTGTTCTCGCAAAAAAAAAATCTGATTTTAGGTGTGTTTTAATTTTTTCACAACAAAAGGGCTATGAAAGAGGTTATTTGACAAAATTTTCTTCTAATTAAAATTGATGTTTTAAAAGCTAAGGTTACCAAACATTTAAATATCTTTCTAAAATTAAAAAACATTGAGTCCATAATATTGTTAAGAATAATTATATAAGATTCGTATAAATTTTGTCCAGTACTCCAGTTTAGTGTGTAAGTTAAAATCCAACAACAAAAAGTCAACTAGTAAATACTAACTCCGTTTTTTGCGTTGCCATTTCATTATCAAGTTCAGCAATGTACAATTTTAACAATTAATAATTTAATATTGATCTCTAATTAAAAACATTGTAAAATTATAACACAAATTCTAATATGTGGCCAGCTACACAGTGTAGCCAGCCATTATAGCCTTATAAGGGTTACATCATTAATGTAATAGGGGTTATTTGGCCGGTTTCAAAGGAGTTATTATTTCGTCAGAGATATAGGGTTACTCGGTCAGTGTTAATTGGGATCACTCGATTAGTATTATAGGGGTTATTTTGTCAATGTTTAAGGAGTTAGTTTGTTTTTTTATAAGTGGTTACATGGTGTGGCCACCATACACAAAAGTACAAGACGAGCTGAAATTATAAAAAGTAGAAATTAAGGAGTAATAAAATATACGTTAGTTCAATTCAAACAAGATTACACATGACTATTTTATTGCAGCAATAGATCACAAAAGTTAGTCAAAATATAGGTTGAAAATAATGAAAAAGTCAATTGTTGTCAACTTAAAAAAAGACTAAGGCCCTGTCCTTTTCACCTTATTTTTGCTGAACTGAAATTATTTTTATTGAGCTGAAATTATTTTGCTGAACTTAAATAATTTTTACTGAATTGAAATTAATTTTACTGAAGTGAAATTATTTTTGCTGAACTGAAATTATTTTTACTGATTTTATATTATATTTCTTCTTTTAGTTTACTGATTTTTACTGAACAGAACTTATTTTTGCTGAACTGAACTTATTATTACGAACTGAAATTAATTTTACTGAATTAAAATTAATTTTACTGAATATTATTTTTTTAAGGTGAAGAAAATAGGGCCTAAGTATACTATGCACATTTTCTCGATGTTTCGGAGGATCAAGGAGTTGGAGGGATGGTTAATCACTCCATCTCACTCCGTGTGACGGGGTTCGAACCTCACCCCCCCTCCTATCACATGAGGGAGCTCCCCGTGCACCTTATCTGAAAAGAAAAAAAAGTTTTGGACATACTTTTAAATAAATCGGATGTACAATAAATCTATACTCTTTAAAAAGAGAGAAGTTTGGCGGAACTATTCCTTATGAATAGTAGGCCAGTGCATGGATGCTTCTACCCTTGGTCTGGGGTCTATTTTACGGGTTTGCCATTTTTGCCCCCATTTCCTTTCCACCTCACCTTCACTTTCTCTCTCCTCTATTGTAGTGTACTCTGATAACTTTGGATCTTTTACCAAAATGGCTAATTTTACAAAATTATTTACCAAAATGGCTAATTATAAAATTTAATTCCCAAACTAGCTAATTTATTAACTTGGAAGGAATTTATCTGTTTCTTACTCCCTCTGGTTTTTTTATATGCATCAGTTTGACCGGCATATTTGCCGAGACGCTACTTTGACCATAAATATCTTTAATTGTGTATTAGTAAAAATTGTAACAAAATTATATTATGAAACTAGACATTATGACGAATCTAATGATATATAATATAATAACATTTATTCATTTTTTAGAGGTGAAAAAATTAAATCAACCATGTTATCTAAATAGTGCAATTATCAAAGTGATGCATATAAAAAAAAACAGAGGGAGTATTTCTTTTTGAACCAGTTTGGTTCACTTATTTTTTTTTTAATTTTGTTTTTTGGTTTATTTTTATTTCCTTAAAGATTTTTTTAAGTTGGAAAATTTAAGTAGTGTACAAACTACGAAGAACGTAAATAGTCGCAGACCCCCTAATTTCGATAAAAAAAATAAATTAAAAGCCCTAATTTTTCACCTTGATCATATCAGTCACAAAATTTGGAATTTCAAGTAATATCAGGATTACCGCAAATTTATACAACGATAAGGGATTTTAAGGTATTGTTCATTTTTTTCATGTCTATTAAATCAATTGTATACTCTTTGTTTATGTCGGCTAGTATGAATATTTTTTTTTGTTTAATGTGTATGATAAATCACATTTACATATATTTATTTCTATCTTTATGTGTTAAAAAAAAAATAGTTGTAATTTTTTTTTTCTTTTGTTGGTTGGAAGTTTGGATCATTTTTTTTTTTTGAGTGGTTGTTTATGCTGTGTAACTTTTTTAAAAATTGAGAATTGCTGCATATATATTATGTTGATTGTTATTGTTCAAATTAATGGGATATTTTAAACTATGGCATTAGAATTTAAATAAAACCAAAATTAAAAAAAACTATTTCTTTTTAAATAAAACCAAAAAAACATAAAGTGAATCGAACGGTTTCAAAGGAATATAAAAAATCAATAATATCCTTTCAAATCAATAAATTTAGCTACTTTGGGAATTAAATTTTATTATTGGCCGTTTTGGTAAATACTTTTGTCAAAATAGCCATTTTGGTAAAAGATCCGATAACTTTCACTTCCATCGAAGCTTTTGCCATTTTTGCTCTGCCCCCATATCTTTCCACTTACCTCACCTTCACTTTCTCTTTTATCTATTTTACCGTACTCTGCGATCTATTACTTTCATATATGCGTGCTTTGAGAATTTTCAGTCTATTGAAGATAAGGTTTGTTGGAGTTTTTACAATTCTAGTAATGCAAATCGAAGGTTTACCAAATGAGTGTGCAAGGAGTTGAAGTGAGTGTGCAAGGAGTTGATGATGGAGTGGTGTGTCAAGCAAGTTAGTGAGTTGCGCGAGACCGAGCTAGCAATGGAGCTAGCGAGAGAGCTATAGATGGCATGGCAAGTAGACTACGCAAGGTCGAGTTAGCGTTAGAGCTATAGCTCACATGGCATATATGAGCTACTGCAAATCCGAGCTATAGCTCGGATGGTAGCTCGTATGGTCGCTCTGCTTATGGCAGGTGCGAGCTATAGCTCGCGTGCTAGCTCGCTGCGCTTGTTGCTTGCGGTAGGTACGAGCTATAGCTCGCGTGCTAGCTCACTACGTTTATTGCTTGCGGAAGGGCCGAGCGATAGCTCGCTCATATGAGAGCGAGAGCTCGGCCGCTCGTGGGCTTATCGTGAAGGCCTTGTTTTTCTCCTATATATCCTTTCTTTTGTACACATATATATATATATACCCTCCTAAACCCTCAAATTGAGATACACACAGTTTTTGTTATCTCTGGAACCCTAAACACATAAACACAAACCTACCCTTTGAGATCTGAACAGTTCTTGAGTAATTCCACGCTTCGGGTTCGGGTACACGAATTACGAAGGAGAGTCGTGTTAAACTTGGGGGGCGTGCGTCATCAGAAAACCTGTACCGGTGGTGGCGTATTTCACTTCTAAGGCAGTGGATTATGTTCCACGGCGCGACTATGAGTTTGAGATCTTCAATCAAGTATTTTCCCTTTCATCATCTTTGTTTGTCTTTGGAATCGACAGGTATTTTACCAACAAGGTTTGTTTCCATCGTTAAATACTGCAATAAGGGTTTTGATTATTCTTCAACTCTAGCGTAATCAAAGGTAGATTATTAGTTATAGATAAGGTATTGCCTATTCTAATAATAAGCGTTCCATGATTTCAGAGTTTTGTTTGTGGATCGCTATCACTCATTTTCTTTTGCTTTCTCATTTCGCCTTTTTTTTATATATATATTTTTGTTCGTGATCATTATCGTTTTGGAGTTGAATAAGGCGGGTGTTTTTATAGGGGTGGCTGGATAGTAGTAATATAATCGCTTATTGGTTTTGTCTTGAATCTTGTCTTAATCATTGCTTTATTGTCCGTTTTCTTGGATTCCGTACTCCGTTGTGGTTCTGGTAGTGATGACTGATGATTACTACGAGTATTATTTTATTGTTAGACAAAGTATCCATCTTTTTGTGACAAAAAAGGTACTACCTCCGTCCCCTATTGATGGTCACTTTTGCTAAAAAAATCACGGGAATTAAGGAGAAATAAAGAAAGTACATTGAAAACGTAAATTTACATTGGGTATGCAAAAAATGTAGAGAGATAAAGTAATTAAAGTACATGGGAAAGTTAAATTTGCACAAATATTTTTGCAAATGTTAGAGAATTTTAGTAAAAAAATAATATTAATGGTACTTGAAAAAAGCAAATGTGACTAACATTTTGAGTCGCCAAAAATGGCAAAAGTGACCATCAATAGGGGACGGAGGGAGTAGTTATTACTTAGTTTTGGAAAGTTGGGGTACCTTAAATAGCTATTTTCTGTGTTTGTATTTGTGCTCTGATTTAATTTCAGTAAATTATAACAATAAAAGAAGATTCCTATAAAGGTGAGATTATTAAATAATAATCCAAAGGTGGGATTATTAATAGCGAATTGGTTAAAGGTGAGATCATTAGTTACAATTTTTCCTTTCAAATATAAAAAATTTTAGAGATAAGAAGAACAATAAAGGAGGCTTAGCTTGTTACTCATAAATGAATTTTGAGGGTTTTATGTGCACTAGATTTATGGTAATGGTTTTGGTGATTTTCATTACCGGTGAGATGGCTTTGAGATTACGGAAAATTGTAATCTTTTATTGTTCTTGGTGATTTTCATATAACACTTTTTTTTTATTAGGTAAAGATGTTTGAATTCTATAGTACTACTTGTATTCAAGATTAAAAATCATGTAATGTACATTACCTACAAAGTAACATTGTGAATGTGAATGCTTATCAAGGAGCTTTTACACACAATCTAAGGAAGTGTGATGATCAGGGATGTGTTTCTGACAGTTTCAATGATTGATTCTTGTCAGAGCATGTTTCGTATAGTGTGTACATGTGTGGTGGAAATGGAGTCATTTTTTTTACATATTGTTTTTTTTTCCTAAGGATGCTAAGGGTAGCCATTAACACCTTTCCTAGATTTTTGTTATGTTTTTCAACCTATACATGGTAACTATAATATCACCATTCTCAATCCATATTGGATACAAGGGTCATAGCAAAGTGTCAGCACTTGAATTGAAAATGAAGTGCTCAAATGTAAGGGGTTAGGAAGTGTTGATGTATTTGGCTCTTTTGTTTCTACTTCCATGTTAAACCTTCTTAATTAGTTACTCCTTTATTGAAAGGTTGTACCGCAAGGTAGAGATTTGTAAGAGAGATGCTTATGTTGACAATATCAAGGTTTTTTTTTTTTTTCCCCGCAAGATCAAGAAAATCAGTTGCTATAAGCTTGCTTGTAACATGGAGGGATTCAATGGTAAAAGAATGACATGTGATATCTATTCAGGAACTACGATTTATGAGTCTATTTTAGAAGAAGGTGTCTTCCAATTTGACTGCTTATGTGATGATAGAATTGCAGCACCTCCTAGCTTGTCATTTGTGAATTCTAAAGTAAGAGACACACTTCTAATGAGTGAAAATCTTCCTTTCTATATACTTGCATTTGAGTGCACTCTAGGGCAACAAGTTGTTCAGGCTATTCTCACTATTTTCATGCCTGCAATCTGGGACATGTATTTTTTGCTTCTGTTATATTTTAATGTCCATGACTTCAAGCCCTGGAGAGCTTTGAAGTAGGATGATCAACCAAATGTGGAGGCAACCCAAGCGTGATACGAGGTTGAGGACAAGGTGGGTAACAGTTTGTGGTTTACGTGCATGCCTTCTTCCATCTTCTCACTTAGATGCTTGGGACTCAAGCCAAGACTCTCTGTGGTAGTTCCTTAATATGTGAATTTATTTGTGTCTATTGAGCTTTCTTAATTCTATTCTATTGGAGTAATTGGTATATTTTATCTGAACCTAAAAGTGAAACCATGTAGATGACCTTAAAGAATTGAAGATATTGTAATTTGTCATGCCTTCTATTCTCTCTGTTGGTTTAAATTCTTAACTTGAAATTAATGAACATAAATTTTGATGAACTTATGCTAATTCTCCTCCTAAAGTTTTAAAATTCCTACTACACCCCCTTTCTGTTCTCTACAAGGTGAGTTATGACTTTACTTTGGTATTCTTTGGTTTGTTTGAATTAATTATGCTCTTATCTTTCACATTTTCAACGATTTGTTTCAAATTTATTTGTCATTGCAGATCCTTGTTGGCATATCTTTGTATGGAACTGGAGAAGTTAGTGGACAGCTTGAGAAGATGGGAAAAAGACTAAAGTTTCAATCCTGGCATTCTATCTTATGTGAATCACTTAGTTTTTATACGTGGGTCTTCACTTATTCTTATGCATTAGGTCTTTAGGCCTTTACATTAGGGATATGGTCCTGGTACAACATCCTTATATCAGTAACATCCCTGGGTTCTGGCCGTTTTGCCAAATGGGGCAACACTAGGTATGCTTGCTGATACAACAGAATGGTGTGAGGTTAAATCCTCATTTATCTTTCTACTTGAAGTTCCTGATTTTAAAATGTATTAATATTCACAGAAAAATAATGATTGGTTGCTTTTCTTGCATTTACCTAAATGTTTATTTTAATCATCTTTCATGTGCAGGGTGATTTACAAAAGGAGTCTACCATCAAGTTTGTTACACCATATCTTATCCTGTTATCATATTTGGTCCATTTTCTTCCCCAACTCAGGTTTTGGTGTCTTTATCGCACACAATTAATAATCATTGTTACTTATATAAGACAATTATTTGAGTTTCATATTCATTTTTCCCCCAATACTTTTACACAATTGGATGTTGGCTAGCTTAGAATACGAGAAAATTACAATTTGACAAGACAAAGGAGGAAATTCATAAAGCCTTCATGTATATCTTTATTTACATCTTAATACTCCATAGGTTTAATATATATTTGTGGAAGATGTACTAATGATGGGAATTCTTCCTAAGTTTTTATTTTTATTTTTATTTTTTCTTTTTATTTTTTTTTAAAGGTTAGGTTTTTTTCAATTAGAGAAGCATGATCTTGTGTATAGGCCTGTTACACTTTACTCTATGTTTCAAAATGTTAGAAAAGGATTATTGAATGAGTTTAAATTAATGTCATCCAATAGTCTTAAGAGAATTTGCAGATTAGATAACCTTTTGATATATTAAAGTTGGGAATGTATATTAAATTTGTTTCTTGTAATAGATAACTTTTGCACCCTCATTTTTTTCCATTTTTGTTTCCCTAAGGAACAAATAATAGGCAGCTTTGTTTTGATTAGGCAGGAAATGTACTAAAGACTATTTGTGTAGTAGTATATATTATTATTATCAATGCTATGGCCATTTTTTATAATTGAAACGGACACCTAAGTTAACCCTTTGAAAGCTTCATTAAGACCCATGCTTGTTTGCTACTTTGTCAAGTGACAATGAGAAAAGGAAAAGGGAAGGGTTGACTCTGTTGTGCAAGTAATAAGTATCAATCACATGGCTATTGATTGACCAATTTTTGCTTCCTTTGGTGTCTCATTTTAGGGTTTGTATTTTTTCCCCTTTTTCATTTGTATCATTACTAATTAAATTTTTGTATTGACAATTATGTTTAAGTGTATCATCTTGCCAGAAGTGTTTTGGGGTTCTAAGCTTTGATTTCTTGTTTTGGCTTGAATGCTTGATGTATTATTTTTGGTTAGTAAGTTCACCAACCCTATTTTACTAAACTAATATAGTAGTTTTCTCTAGAAACTAATGTAGCTTTTGGGTTGATTTACACTAAGGGCCTGTTCACATTTACTTAATTTCAATTCAGTTCAGTTCAGTTCAGCTCCAATCAGTTCAGTTCAGTTCCAATCAGTTCAGTTCAGTTCCAATCAGTTCAGTTCAGTTCAGCTCTTAATTTTCCTCTCACATAAAATATTCATTTCAGCTCAATTCAGTTCAGTTCAGTTCCAATCAGTTCAGTTCAGTTCAGTTCAGCTCCAATCAGTTTAGTTCAGTTCAGTTCAGCTCAGTTCAGTAAATATGAACAGGCCCTAATGCTCTTCAAGAACCTCTATTGAATAAATGGAGGTCATGAAAGTCCAGTATTGGCAACTTGTTTTAAAATTCCTTCAACTTAGGTTTGGAAAGTACTAACCCCTACCTCCCTTCATTGCAGGTTTTCTTGTAAATTGTGATAAAACTAGAAATCAGTAGATTTTTTCATTTCCTCAATGTTTTTTTAGATTTTTTTTTTTAAATAAGGGCTTAATTAGGTAAGTCATTATTATGTTTTTCATTACATGTACTTTGGTGTTGATCATTATGCTTCTGGAATTTATTAACTACTACAAAAAACCCCTATCGAGTCACCTACAAATGACCTAACAAGTCGCTTTAAAGGCAACTTCACAGCCGCCGGCACAATAGCTTCCAACTTTAGGAATCGCCTCTGAGGCGACTCGATAGCTTTTATATAAGCCGCCTATAGTTGTTAGGGGACTGTATTTGTTAAGCTATTATGTCGCTTGTGTTGAAAGAGGCGACTCCACACGTTAATCTATTGTGTCGCCTGTGTTGAAAGAGGCGACACGTAAAAAATCAACATTTTTCCCAACTATTTTTATTAGCTCATATAATGTCAGCGTTTATGACATTCAACATGCTTGATCTCTGGTTCTTTGCCTTGAAGGTTAAAGTTCTTATTAGGCGACTTGTAAGCATATCGAGGTTGCCTCATACTTATTAGGCGACTTGTAAGCATATCGAGTTGCCTCATACTTATTAGGCGACTTGTAAGCATTGTTGGGCTTAAAATCAACAAAGCACCTAATGAGTCACCTAATATACATGAGGTGACTTGATAGGTTTACAAGTCGCACCATATATGCATGTGACTCTATAATCCGACTTATTAGGTGGCGTAAAGTAGATTTTTAAAGTCACTTGCATATAAGGTGCGACTCATTAACCTATCGAGTCGCCTTATACATATCAAGCGACTCATTAGGTGAAAGTCATAGATAACAAAACTCACCTTTGAGTCGCCTAATATGTATAAGGCGACTTGACAGATTTTTGAGTCGCACTTTATGTACTGGTGACTTTGAAAATCTAATTTAAACCACCAAATAAGTTGGATTATAGAGTCGCATGCATATATGGGGCGACTTGTTAACTTATCAAGTCACCTATATATTAGGCGTCTCGTTAGGTGCTTTGTTAATTCTAACCCCAACTTAACAAGTCGCCTAATAAATATGAGGCGAATCGATAGCTTTATAATTTAAGTCGCACCTTATGTATAGGTGACTCTAAAAGTTCGAATTATTAGGGTTTCTTGTAGTAGTGTTTTT
Organism: Chenopodium album; assembly: GCF_948465745.1. Lineage (NCBI taxonomy): Eukaryota > Viridiplantae > Streptophyta > Magnoliopsida > Caryophyllales > Amaranthaceae > Chenopodium > Chenopodium album. The sequence continues at coordinate 25,752,123 of NC_137860.1, read as the reverse complement.
TTTGCTAATTTGAGGTTCAGTTTAGGACTTTTGGTTTGATTTAAGATAAATATCTAGCTTCGCCTTCATTTAATAAGAAGCATGGGTGTTTCAATCGTTGTTATTGATGTGCCTTTATATTGCTGTTGTTGAGTTGTTATGTTTTGTTATGTTGTTTGGGTGGTGATTGTTGCTTTCCTGTATATTGTTGATGATGTTCTTGCTGTGGAGTTTTATTGTTGCTAAATTGAAGACTATGACAGGTCTCTCCAGCTTTAAAAACTTGGTAGTTTATTTATTTATTTATTTTTTCTTTGAAAACAATGATGTAGCTTTTGATAGTTTTTTTCCCTTTTTTTCCCCCCTTAGTTAGTGATATTCAAATTTGTTATTTTCCTAAAGGGCAACAATGTACCCTTATTTTATATTAATAAAATTTACATAAATGTTGTGCATTGCATTAGCTTCTCAAATTGTTGCAAATATAAGTTTTAAAACCATTAAGGTATTGTTTGGTTGGCTTAAATCCGTATGGGTATTTAGAATTCCCATGATTTTCTTTTTGGATTTCTTGTTTGGTTGACACAAAAAAGTGAAATTGAGATGAATGACAATTTATGGAAATTTTGATTTCCCTCAAACCATGAAAATTTACTTGTTAAAGTTGATTTATTTCCTTCATTATCAACCAAACAAGTTTGATAAATTCCCATGAATTTGATGAAGGAATTTAATTCCTACAAATTAAAATTTCATATGAATTTTCATTTTCCTATTGAACCAAATAACCGCTAAAATGAAGGAATAAGGAGAAGACTTAGGGCCCGTTCTGATAATCTGATTGACTGAATTGAGCTGAACTAAATATTTTATGAGAGAAGGAAATTAAGAACTGAACTGAACTGTAATGAAAATAAACTGAAGAGAACATGTCCTTAGAAAGAAAATGAGTGTGGGAAAATTTTAAAAGGTGGGAGAATACTTTTTAGGGTGTAATTTTGTAACCAAATGAAGTACTTCTTGGAAATTTTTTAAAATAATATTAATTTCTTTCACCAAATGTTACTACCTCCATTTCTTTTTAGTTACAACACAGAGGTATTATTAACATAAAAAATGCATATGTTGCAGATAAAAAAATGGAGATACTATTAATTAATCAACGTGTCCATAATAAGTATCAGAATATCAAATTGGTAAAAAGCACCTTTAGAATAAAATATTCATCCTAAGTGTTTTTTTATATATAAATTTTTTGTATGCATAGTCATAATAGATAGGTTGAGAGTACCTTAATAAAATGAGATAGATAAGTGATTTCAAAAAAAAAAAAAAAAAAAAAAAAAAAGAGATAGATAGATTTACTCTAGGGCCCTGTTCACTTCACCTTAAAAAAATAATATTAAGTAAAAATAATTTCAGTTCAGTAAAAATAAGTTTAATTCAGTAAAATTAATTTCAATTCAGTAAAAATAAGTTCAGTTAGTAAAATTCAGTTTTCTTAAAGACGAATTTTAATAGAAAATCAATAATTTTTTTTTGTTCCGCATAAATAATTCCAGTTCAGTAAAAATAATTTAAGTTCAGCAAATTTAATTTTGTTTCAGTATGAAAATAATTTTAGCTCAGCAAAAAAAGGTGAAGTGAACGGGGCCTAACTGTGAAACTAAATGAAGGAAGTATATATGCAAGTGGAAATTAACTATAGTATAAAATTTGCAATTTTTTTTTTATTTTAGAAAAAAAAAGAAAGAGTATGAATTTTAAAACTCAGAATTATCATAAACTTATCAATTAAATCATAAAAAACACGCGTCGAAAGCGTTTTACTTAATAATTTTACGAATTTGGGGCGCATGTAGCGCGCATACCCTCAACTAGTATAGAAAAATGTACACATAGATAAAATTGTACCATAAGAAACTTTTATCATTCAAAAAGAGTGATCGTGGCTAATTTTGTGACTATAAGTGATTTTCATGCCATGGTAAAAATTACTTTTGGCAACTTTATTAGATTGCCTCGTTAAATATTTCTCGTGACATTAATTAAATGTTTGTAAGGTTAGCCCGATCCGATTTTGGGTGAGTTTTGGGCAGAATTTTTCGATTTGACCCGAAAATTTAATTTTTTTGGGCGGGTTTGGGAATTCGTTTTTATGCATATTTAGTTGATTTTTTAGGCCAGGCCTAAAAATGACCTTAAAAGCCTGCACGACCCGACCATATTGGGAGGGTTTGGGCACGAAAATTCCGGCCCGAAGCTTGGCCCCGCCCAGCCCGAGAAGTGGGCTTAATTTTATAGCTTTAGCCCGACCCGGCCCGCCAGTATTCACCTCTAAAACTTTTTTTGCCGTGACATAATTCCTGGCGAAAGTGTTTACTTGCCATAAAATTTGTTTACCCGTGGCATAAATTTTGGTTGTCACCTTTAGTTTATAGAAAATTCTATTTTTCCCGTGACAAGCTGTAAATTGCCACAAAATTTGAAAACCTGTGGCATATTTCGTGGCCCAAGTGATGATTTGTAAGTAGTGTCCTTTCTTTTCTTCAATTATCTTTGGCTCCAAGAGCTTCGAATAACTTGATGAATGATGATAATGTCAAGTAGTGACGAATCTTGGACTAAATAATTAAAGAGTATAGCATACACACTTATCATAGCGTGTATCGTGACATTCTTGTTTATTGAAAGTGTAACATCTATAACAAATAAAAGATATACGAAGTAGTAGTAATGAATTAACCACTTGTCAAATCCCCCAAATATAGATTAAATAATGTAAAGACTGACTAGGAGATACAAATATAAATTAAATTACAATTTTAGAAAAAACTTGTTAAAAAAATAAACTCTAAGTAGTAAAAAATGTTAACACATAAAGGTCACAATGTAATGGTCATTACTATGATAACTTGAGAATCAGAATGATTTTGGCTTAATTACTTGTTTTTTAGTTGAAAATAATTTGATATTTGAACATAAGAGAATGAACAAAATGTTACGTTGAAAAAAATGTCGAACAACTACGAATTTAAAAGCTAAATAGTATACTAATTATAGATGCACGTGATACTCACCCACCATAAGTTTGGTATGTGGCATGAGATTAAATCGGAAGTAATTGGGGTTAAAATTCTATGAATCAAGTGCACTTCCTATTATGAAAATTTGCTGCAAGAGATATACAAGTACTTTTAATTTTTCTTCCAACGAATTCATGGCTAATTCCAAGAAGGCACTAATTAATATGCTTAATAACATATGCATTCATGCTTGTATTTTGATGGATGGATAAATTAAAAAATCCAAATTTAAACAATATCTACCATCGATGTTGGATGCTAGGTTGTAGTACTAATTATATAGGTACATATATAGGAGAATGATATCAAATTAAGTCAGTTAAAATTTTAATTTGGTTTTGAAGAAAAGGCAGTTAGATTTGTATATAAATAGACGGAGAATCCCATATATAAGATAAACATTTCTAAATTATTTAATTAATAAATAAATTTACTAATAATCTTCAAAATCTATCACTCGAAATGGAGGGGAAAATGGTTTTCTACAAATCCAAGAAGAATGTAGTAGCCATTCTTTTCTTCCTGGCTCTAGGTAATATAAGTTATTTCTTTGTAATCAAATATGATGCAATTAATTAGTCCATTATATTATTGTAGGTGTTTATATCATTATTTGATAAACTTTATCATCTAAGTACTAATGGTTTATTTGATACAGTAGTTGATAATTGATGACGGTAATGAGAATGAATTTGAGTGTAATTTGACAAGAAATAAAGTAACATCATAATTAATGTGGTTTTTATACTAAACAAGGTCAATTAGCTTAGCATTACGTACCACGAACCTTAGTGTTTGAATTATATCTCTTAAATAAACTTAGAACACAAATTCATGTTCATTACTATACGTACCTTGATTTATTATTGCATACGTATACAAAATAGATCGTAAGATTATTAACCATATAGATTGACGCTATATGTGAAACTTTTGCAGTGCAAATTATGGTTGATAAATCTGAGGGTTGTAGTATTGCCGGAGAAAAATGTTCATCTTTTTTATTTATTGATAGTTGTTGTGTGGGATATAGATGCAGCAAAGGTGCTGGTCACAAATGTGTAGAAGGTAACTGGCAAACTATCTCATTATTTTTTAATGATATAAGTAATTGAATTGTAATAATTTGCTATTTTTTGGCAACAAATTGTGATAATTTGGTTCAGATCAAATTATTTTGAATCGAGTAAGATTTTGACACTTATACTCCTTATGTTATATGCTTCGTAAAACTTTGTTTGTAGACCCTAAGCAACATTGCACGCCTCCGGGGGGATCTTGCAACCAGTTCAAACCCCCATGTTGTGGAAAAAACTATTGTCTAGGCGAAGACAATACATGTCAACCATGATTATCACAAGGCTCGTTTATGTGGAGCTATTTTTCATTTGAGTTTGTTAGATTGGCTATTTTAATGGTTGTTCCAGCTAATAAATAAGAAGTACGTACTTAAGATATAAAGTACTATTTTATCATTGTAACACTAATTTACAAAATCAGTAGTATAATACACTCAAATTTTTTCACGCGTGATTTGATAAATTGATTTTTTAATATA